>NC_058161.1:20337567-20346648 GCF_020080835.1 Cotesia glomerata | reverse complement strand
GTTTTTCTAAAAATTGATATATCGCATTACAAATGCCATAAGGGCGTACCAAAAAAATTTTTTTTTCGGGAAACAACGTATTTTTACTTGAAACGCGTAGAAATGACAAAAAAAAATTTTTTTCAAATTTAAAATTTTTTTTGGTACGCCCTTATGGCCCCCAGTGAGTACCTCCGGTGCCATAAGGGCGTACCAAAAAATTTCAAATTTGAAAAAAATTTTTTTTTGTCATTTCTACGCGTTTCAAGTAAAAATACGTTGTTTCCCGAAAAAAAATTTTTTGGTACGCCCTTATGGCTTCCGGTAGGTACCCTGGGTGCCATAAGGGCGTACCAAAATTTTTTTTGCATTTCTGCCCGTTTTAGACATAACTACGTCGATTCCCGAAAAAAATTTTTTTGGTACGCCCTTATGGCATTTGTAATGCGATATATCAATTTTTAGAAAAACAAAAACCGTAGGCTACAAACATAAATTACAACGAAGCTTTAATAAAATACGCTATGACACGTTATAGATTATAAGACAAGCAATCATTTTTATACACAATTTATGAAAATAGCATAAACTTACAGAATCTTGGACAAATTCTAAAATCGTGAAGAATTGACGAAATGCAGGTTTTTTTGGAATCACTTTAAATGTAGCATCCATAAAAAGTTCAGTCACATTATTTAAGGATCGTAAAAATCCTATATCAGCGTAAATTATTGATTTAAAATGATCATTGTCTTCAATAGTTGTGACTGTTATGTTCGTTGCGTTGTAACTGGTGAAAAAGTTCCGTTCTGGCATTTCAATTATATTTAAATATTGTTCTATCGAATTGGGTACGGGGGGTCTTGTTTGTCGCCTCCATCTTAACATTTTTGATTTAATATTTACCCATGGGACATAAACAGCGGCTTCATAATGACTGTATAAAAAAAATAAGCAGATTATACAAAAAATTACACAATTAACTAATTTAATATAATTTTATATACATATTATATACTTATCGTCCTCTTAATCGGAGTTTTTTTAAATACTTACAGCAAACTCATTTCGTCATAAATAACTATCAGTGACTTGAAATGTTCTTTTTTCACCTTGTTAAACAAAGATTCTTCAAAATGATAATTGACTTGTGCATTGCTGATTCTAGCGTGATTATGATCATTCGAAATGACAAGTCGATTATTGACTATTTGTCCTCTAAACTTGCAATTTTTTATTTTTTTATACTTACATACAACATACCTGTAATGAATTAAAATGGTTAATAGTTGTGTCTTATGAGAATAACGATCATTAGCTAAAATATCAGTAAATAAAAACATTTTTGTTAGTAACATCAATTATTCTTACGTGACATTAGGATAAATTTTGGAGCACATGTACTGATAACCATCGATACTAATCACGGGGATACGACGACGTGCCACACTGATAAAAAAATTGACTTGACTCAAGAGCCAAACTTTTGAACCATGAATTCCATTTCGAAGAAAATGATTTTTTTGAGTCAAGAGAATAAATTCTTGACTCAAAAAAAGTTTCTTAGACCAAGAATAATTTCTTAGCTAAAGAATTTATTCTCTTGACTCAAGAAAATCATTTTCTTCAAAATGGTATTCCTGGTTCAAGACTTTGGCTCTTGAGTCAAGTCAATTTTTTGATCAGTGCAGGGTTCGTTGGTCATGATGATAACAAATATCTCTTGGCACGTCAATTAAATATACAGTATTAACTTTTAAATATATTAGCACTTTTAAGTAAAAATTATTAATTTTTCAATGTTATATACAATTGTAATTTTTATTTTTGTATTTTAGTATGCATACAGATCAAAGAAGATGAGTATATATAAACAATATAATATATGTATATATATTTATATATTTGTATAGTCATGTGACATATCATATTTTAATGGAGTTTACATAGTAAATGCTGAAGGGGTTGTACAGATAGCGCTTCTGATTCGTAAAATGTTATAGAGGACAGTTCAATTTGAAAAACAAATGACTCTCGGAGTAACAACCTAGCTGCACGTTCGCCAATAATGAAACTTAATTATGATTGCATCAGCTTACCTCATACTTAGATAAGTTAATTGTTGTTTTAACAATAATATTTTAACAATAATTATATTCTGGACCAGTATAAGGCTGTGGTACGTATAAAATTAAAATCTATTTTATTAAATTAAACTTTGTAAATAAAATGGCTCAACAATATTAAGTAACAAACATTAAAGCTATTTTTTAATTAATTGCAATCATCGTACGAAGTATTTTCAGATCCCAAACAATATAATAATAAAATAAGTAATTCAAGTTGTTGTGGACCAAAGATTTTTATGTCAATTTTTTTTTATTTTCAACTCAGCTGAATTGAAAGTCAATTCAAAGTCAATTTTTTTTCTTAATTTTTCAATCGAAATTTAAATTTATTTACATTTGATGGTTTAAATTTTATTTACAGATAGTTATTGGCCGCGCTACAGAATTAAATGTCAATTCTGCGGACGAGAACATCCTGATTATTTTTAGAAAGTCACTGGCTATTTCTTTTCTTCCTGCTGCTAACATACCAGAAGGATTCTTGTCGCTTAAAGCAAATATTCCTGGTTTATGTGCCTGCTCTTGAAGAATTATTGCAGTATTACCAACAAAGCTGGATCAATTCAATGGGCCCTGAGAATTTTTCTTTCTACAATGATTTAGATTCATTCAATGATTCAGTGAAGAATCACATCCAGAACTTAACCAACTCTTTTGGAAATGATAGCAGTATCTGGAATTGCCTAAATATTTATTTTATTAATTTATAATCGGAGTACTTTTAAATCAGAGTATTCGCTCACACAGCGATTTCCAGTCATTAAATAACAATGGTCGCATCACATGCACACCGAGATGTCGGAGTCTAGTGTCTACACGAAAATTGCGTCGACTTTGGGAATTATTCAGTGCTGAACGTATGGATTACCATTTGTTTTTTGCCACTGCTTCTGGAATTTTAACACCATTTGTTAATGATGTTATTCATAATGGCGTTAGAATTATTCATGATTTACGCCTTTATGAAGAAAACAATGTCAAGGTGAACGTTAATCTAGCAAACCAAAACCACGGGGCTCATTATGTAGGACAATTGGTATTCGAGGAACTAGTTGTTGACAATGTCAGGCTTCTGAACCATCGTATTCCGAGAGTTGATGTTGTTGGTAACCTATTAATAGACAACAATTTAAATGGTAATAATGTTAATCAAGAAGCTAACGCCGAAGCTGCTGATAATGCTTACAACGACCAAATTCGTGAAGAAGGTGCTAACGATGGTGGTGATAATCCCCAGAATGCTGAAGCTGCTTATGTTCATGAAGATGATAATGATGATGAAATTCAACTAATTATTCCAAATAATGGACCTATAGAAAATGCTGGAGTTGTTCCAGTGGCTGTAGGCATCGTACCGGATGATCGAGGTAATATTTGATTTATAAATAAATTTTTTGGTAAATAATAATAATAATAATAACGTATAATTCTGCTTATTTTGTTATTTACAGTTTTTGATGCAGTCGAACACTTATGCATACTTTGTGCTGACCAGCCCGTCAACCGGTATTTTTTACTATGCAGGCATCAAATTGCTTGCTGTGGATGTATTGAAAGTTGGCGGGCAGTATCAATCGAGAGCGAGACAGATTTTATATGCCCCGTCTGTCGACAACTCATAAATGAAGTGGCCATAGTGACGGCTGCTGCTGCTGCCTAAACGATGGCTCTCACTTGCTTTACTTATTCTTAATGATTATTAATTACTCTAAATTAATCTCTTCAATTATTACTAATGTTATATCTTAAAGTTTCTAATTTCATCTTATTTTAGATTTCCTTCGATGGAAAAAAAGTAAACTTGATTCAAGAGAAAAAATTCTTGATCCATTCTTGATTCAAGAAAAAAATTTCCTTACATAAAAAAAATGCCTTAGATCATATATCTTTTTTTCTTTATCATGATATTTTTTATTTAAACTTTTTTCTTGAATGATATTAACTTTTTATCAGTGTTGTTATTATCTTTGAGATTTTTGATAAAAAGCTCTAGCTTGCACATTTAATTAAAAAAAAAAAAAATATTTTTAATTACAATTTTTCTATACTTATTTTATGTTCATTAATTTTAATTTAAGGTTTGTATAATTTTCTAAAAATAAAAATAAATTTTCGAAAAATAAAAAAAATTCTTGAAATTTTTTAATATTTATCACTCATTAAATAATATTTTATTGTTCTTTATTTATTGATAGCTATATTATTTTTATAAATAAAAAAATTTATTTTGTTTAAAATTTTTTAGGATAAATATTAAGATATAAGGATAAATATTAGGATAAATATTAAGTTTCATTTTAGTTCGAAGTATTAAAAGGTTGCGTTCGAATTCTACTCAAACTTGAATTTACTCCGTCAGTTAATTACCTACCAAAATATATCTTACCGACGTCTTCTTTCTTATTTGTGTTTGTAAAACAATGTCAGCTGCATGTCGTTTTTATGTAAAATTAAATTTAAATATTTTCTGGTAAATTGTTAGCTTCCCGGTTAGTTATTTTATTATTTTCAACTCTGTTTTTCTCTATATATACTATCCAAGTATTTTTGCGTAAGTGTTTTAGCAAATATAATTTTTTTATCTCATTCGCACTCTAATTTGTATTATTCATAAGTTTATAGATGATGTTTGTAATTTGTAAAAAGGTAAATTTGTTTTTTAATTATATTGTATTTACTACGTTGGCTACATTTTCGTTCGGATCTCTGAGATAGCCCCAATCTTAACACAACCAATATTAAATAATTTTGTTTATTCTAATCAACTGTTTTATACCTATAAAATAAATTTTTTTCATTTCCTCAACTGTAGTCAATAATATTTATTAAAAAAAAAATTTTTTTTTTTTTATTTACATTTTGATAAATCAACAATTATCGAAAGTAAATAATTGTAGGTAAAATTTTAAATAATTAAATCGAAAAGCAATTTATAGATTTTAGAAATGAAGCAGCAAATTAAAAAATTCAATTGTCTTTATTATTTAATAATATTTATTATATTTTCATATTAGATTATAAGAAATAATTAGTTATAATGAAGATTAATCTTTTAAAACAAGGTCGTTAAACGTAACAGGCAAATTTAGTTTGGCCCAAACTTTAGTATTTTTCCACGCCAGAATAAACATGACAGTCACTTTTGGATTTTGATTTCCATCAAATTTTTTAATGTTAGATGAATTCCCACTCATATAAAAAAAAATAAAACAAGTCAAAATAAATTTTAGTATTGCATACTGTTCAGTGAACAGGCCCAGCCGCGATAAAGTCGCCCCTGGGGGACTCCCAATTTCACGAGCCGCACCTGTCTACCGCTAGTTCCCGCAAAAACTAACCGCCTATGAAAGCTTAGCTTGACTGATCACGCCATGTCTCAGTGGTGTAATTGACTGATCGCTCCGCTGACATGCGCAATCAGCCTTCTTTCCCAAGTCGACGAGGAAGAAGACGCATTATTATTATTAACTTTCGCTTCCACGCTTTCGCTGCATCAAGTCGCCATTAGTATTTCTTTACTTTCGCTTTTTGTTAATAAACCGCATTTCGCTTATTTAATAATTTAATTTGCTTAAATTAATTGTTATTAATCCGCTTTAGTTTGTTACAGAAAAATTGTGTTATTTGTGCAATTAATTCTCCGCTTTTCCAGTGCCGGCAGTGTGTTCAACCACGTGTCAACCGGTTTCGCTTTATTATTCACGCAGTGCTTTATTTATCCGCTTTTATTTAAACAATCCGCAAATTAACATATTAAATATAACTTGTATTTAGTGTAAATAAATTTATAGCGTTAATTTTGAATAATATTTTCGCGTTTTAATTGAGATATCCAAACCAAAACCTGATCCTCCGCTTTCCCACAATTACATCATTTTACACATGCTTTTGGTATAAAAAAAAAAACAAAAAAGTTTAAAAAAAAAAATCCGTAACTGGCAGTTAAAAAATTCAGAAATTTTAATTTATAATAATTATAAATTTTACAGAGAAAACTTTTTTACTATTTACTATTAAGAGTACTTAATTTTATAAAAACAAATTTTAAGGTTATCTTTGAAGAAAGAAAGATTATCTACAGTATTCAGAAATTTCAATAATAAATAAATAATAACTCACCGTTGATTACATCAATTTTTTTGTTCGTATTATAAACTCACTTTATTGTTAGTTTTTAGATTAAATAACTTTATTATTAACACTCAAAACACCAATAAAATAGATGCCAATGATGACGCTCACTTTGTGAAAACGGTTGCCGCATAAAGTAAAGAACCGACGCGCTGTTAACACAAAGTTAATGGTATATTGATGGAGATTTTGACACAAACTTTGCGTTAATTCCACAGTAACATACAAAATGTGTTAATAAAGAGTGTATAAAACATTTTTTATGTTACAAAATAAAGTAACACAAACTTTGTGTTATTTTAACACACTACAATTTTGAACACAAACCGTTTTCGACAAAAATACACAATATTTTTTACTGTGTGTATGGCAACAGGTGAAGATCAAATTCTCTATTTATGAGGGTGATTAATCAAGCGTTATTATAGCTCGCGGGAAAAATTGTTTCAAATTTGCTAGGAAATATTGTTATTATTTAAAGCGCAATCGGTTTTAAACTTGCTATCAGCAAAATTGGTAAATATCCAAGTTTTATTTGTGGCTCATAACAACAATGGTATATGTATTGGAATTCACCAATTCGATAAGCGTTTAAAAAACAGGAAAACAGTGGTCAGTTCCCCGCTAATGAAAGTCATAACAATAATTAATAAGTTGAACTGGTTTTATTACAACGCTTGTATTGCTGTTTATAAATTTTTATCTATTAATGGATTCCTTTGAGAACTCTATAATGTTTTGATTGGCAACATGCCTATTTGAAGATTAATTAGTATTGTTGACATTGAACTCCAGGTTTTACCCAATTAAATATGGAGCAATAATATTTCGTTACAATAATATTTATGTATTTTTATCATATCTGTACCAATTACCATTACAATTAGTTTTTATGACTTTTTAGGTAATCGAAAACCCACAAGATACTATCGTATATAATTTCCCGGAAGTTTGTCATTTTAGATACTATTTGGCGTATAGATAATGGGTCTCTACATCATGTGTGATATAAATTGATACCACGCAAATTGTCAATCAAACCTTTTCGACAATAATATCGCATGCGATAAAATAGCGAAAGGTTTTTCTTGAAGCCTTTGTTCGATGATCAACTTTCGCTGATCAATTTCATAACATTCCACTTTCTATCGTTTTTCTGATCTATCTACTATTATTCTTCCACGTTTTGATATTTTGATTTGAATAATTAAAATCACTACTGTTACGGCCCTATGTCACATGTCGATGAAACGCTAATTAACCAAAAGGCCCACTAATTAATAAAAAAACGATGAACTATTGTATCGCTGTGCCCTCAAGAACCACCTACCCCCATTCCCCTAAACCTCTTCTCCGAAGTAGTTTACAGGAAGGCGTAACTATTATGTTAAATAGATATCTAGCGACGCCATATGTATTGTGGGAGGGCCTAGTTCCCTTCTGGAGGACCCTAAAAAACGTATATCGCAGGAAATCTATTGTCCCTCGCTATTACCAACCTGGTCACCGATGAACATTAAACCCGAAATAAATATTCATCATTTAATGAACAAATAATAAATCATTTTTTTTTGTTCTTACATAAGACGAAAGAAAAACATAGATAAGAATATTTACTCGTACGAGGTTTGAGATGAGCTTATAGTCTTAGTTGCGACTACCCATTAACAAAAATTCTCGAAGAGAAAAATGATTTTCGTTTGTCCAAAAGCCGCCTGTAAACCTCGGCAAATAAATACTTATCTCGGACCTCATCGCTTATACATCTATGAGTGAAATAATTATCAGCGGCCAAGCTTCCCGAATATGACCTTATATAGAAGTATTCATCGCGCATTATGTTATACGGTAACGCTTTGTCTAGCTGCGTGACCAACTACTATGGTACAGTCAACGCTCTCTGTATTTGACTCGCCCGTACAGGACCATTCTCTGCATTTGACTCGTCCTTATCCATAAGAGCTGTGTAAAATCGTCAAATACAGAGGAAGAATGTGGTCAAATACAGAAAGCGGTCAAATACAGAGAGGTCCAATAAAATAGATGCCAATGATGACGCGTCGACTGTATCATGGCGGATCTCCGAGTATAAAAACCCTAGCCGCGGAAGCCAGAGCGGCACTCATCGGGAAGTCAGGAACCCGTGTTACGGTCCGTGATATTTTTCTTACATTGGATATTTATTTAATTGAATTTCACCGAGTGCCCAAATTCAATAAATAAGCCATTGGCTTTAATAAATAAATATTGATAATTAGAACGTAATTACTTAATTTAATCGTATTAAGACAGAAACGGGTAATTATTTTCACACTTTTTATTATATTAACCAGTCATCGGCGTTTAAAAATCAACTGACATTTAAGATATACATTTATTTAAACAAATTTTCGAGATCGGAAGAGAAGAACCAAATACATTTTATCTCTCAGTAAATAAGCCTAGAGCCGCTGCGTGTAGCTATCGGTGAGCTGAAGAAATTATGAAACTCATTAAAATAAAATACCTTATAACGTGAGTATAAGTCGTAATGCCCCATACACTGATAGAAGGATTTGTTTATAGTTAAAAATATTTATTCATTTTCAACAAATCATTTATTAAAGACACTTTTTAGTCCTTAACAAATATTTCTTAGAATTTAAAAAGATTTATCAATATTTAATAAATGAATATCAAATTTATTAAATACAAACAAATCATTTTAAATACTAAGAAATATTTGTTCAATACTAAAAAGTGGTCTTTAATAAATGATTTGTTAACTATTAACAAATATTTTTTGATACAAATAAATCCTTCTATCAGTGTATAGTTCGACTCAGTAAATATACAATTATTA
>NC_058161.1:20330494-20337467 GCF_020080835.1 Cotesia glomerata | reverse complement strand
CTTAATTATTTAAGAGTACTTACTCCCGAGGCTATCCTGTGGGACCCAAAAGATTAGCTTCAGGCATTACTAACTCAGTTTTTAACGGTATAATCAAATCTATTCGGCAGGTGTCTTCATGTCTGACAACAAAAACAAGAGAAATAAAATCTTGAAGTCATAATGCTCCTTTAATTATGAAATAATAATAAAATGAAAAATAAAAAGCAGCTGTAATAGGACGATAATACCTAGGCGCCTTTAGTAGGATAAATGTACCAAATATATAAAGATATAGTCTTTTGGTTTTTTTATTTTATTAATTGCAATTAAGCGACACTGAGTTACATAGCCATCCGCGGTAGGTGGCCTGCAATTCCTTCACAGAATTAAAAAAAAAAACATTTGACCGAATTAATGGATATTTTAGCAAGCTACAGTGTTTACAAGGTTCATACTTGACGGACGGGAAAATTTTTTAAACTATTTTGATGTTTTTTTCCGTTTCTATTGCACTAAATAAATTTTTTAAAAGTATGCAATTAATCTCCATTAAATAATCGAGACAATAGTATGCTAAATATTTAGATTCCGTTAACTAACAAGGGTATAATAATAAAAATAGTTGCCGAAATATGGGGCGTAAAAATTTGTTCGATCGTAAACCACTCCCTGATGCTTCTTATCATCAGTCGTCCAAAATACCAACAACATTTTTTTTTTAAATATCAGGTTAGAATTTCTCTAAACTCTCAGTTACCAAAGGAGTTAATCATGTGGTAAATCCGAAAGAAGCGAAGAAACCCGAGAGAAAATTTATTAGAAGGACTCGCACGTAATTCGTGAAAACACTCTAATTTTAACTAAATTTCAACATTGTTTTAGATAATTCAACTTCTTATTTTCGTTAAGAAAAGTTTTGAAACTATCACAAGTATTATTATAAAAATAGTCGCCGAAATGAGGTGAAAAAAATTTTTAATAAAATTTCATGCAATACTTACATTTCTTTTATCTTTTTAAAAATATATCCAGGTCCGTTTTCATTATCTGTAACAAAACCCGTCACGTCTGAAACGGTGAGGCTGATTTTCACACCTGATTGATGATTTCTAATTGCTTGTCTCACCAATTGAAAAATCAAGTTTTCTGCAGTCTTCAATGGCCATTCTTTTGGTACTTGAATTTCCGAATTCAAATACTGGTATTCGCTCATATTTTATGATTTTAAAAACTTTTTATAAGTTAGTCAAACAATATTTAAAGAACTGTATAATTAACTATCCCAATACTAGAAATGTGTTAATCAGATGAAGTCAAAGGAGCGACTAAAGTCCCGAAAATTATTTTCACAAACCGCTCTTCATGTTATCAAAGACGACCCGATAACGTGTCATGTCCACGCATCGATAATAATAAAATTGAGTGACCATTGTATGATAAATAGCTGAAGTAATTAAAGAAGTTTATGACTTCATCGCGAAACAAACAACATATGCACGGGAATAATATTAATAATATTCGGGTGTATCGTTGACAGCTTTATGCTTATAAAATTACACGGATAGAAGGATTTCTTAGTATTTAAAAAGATTTCTTTGTATTTAAGAAATAATTTCTTAAACATCATTTTTTAGTATTTTAAAAATATTTCTTAGTATTTAAGAAATATTTCTTAAGTACTAAGAAATATAAATACTAAGAAATATTTCTTAAATACAAAGAAATATTTCTTAAATAATTAATTAAAGTATAATAATTAACAATTTAGACTTTGATATTTATCATTTCGTAGCTAAAAAATGATCTTATGATATTTAAAAAGTATAAAATAAAGTTAGTAAATTTCTAATACAAACAACGTCAATATTTACAAAGTAAAATGATAAATTTTAAACGCAACGCTAAAAATCAAACTTTAATTATTGACTTGCTTGGGCTGGTAAAATGTATATTTTAAAAGTACAATTTTTACTGTTTTAAATGTTAAATTCTCCCAGAGTGGGACCCCCTTCTCTTTCATATGAATTCCCTTTCTCCTCATAATATGGACTATATATTGAAATGGTAATTTTTACTGTTTGAAACTGTAATTTTTTAAGATGAAAGGGTCGTTATTTACTATAGTGACAGTTACTAATCACTTATTTTGGATATTAAACTATAAATTGTGGCTTTCATACTTTCTACATTAAGTTCTGTAATATTTATATTTTTGCCACCCTGATGTCCGCTTTACTGCTTGAAACTATAAAAATTAACCGGAATCCGAGTGAATATTACAGTTTAATTTTTTTGTCATGTAGAATAATTCATTATATTCAACCCTAATAGTTACTTAAACTATTTTTAGTTAGAGGGCTTAATAGTTATCTTGATTAACTTTAACATAGAAAAGAGAAGAAATAATTCGGATAGCCCCGGCCGGGAATCGAACCCGGATCTTTTGGTTACGCATCAAAGGCGCTTCCAGTTGAGCTATCTGAGACATCGTCCGTAACAACCTTTCAGTCTAATAATTTTTTGTTTAAGGAGATCCATATATCCTCCTAATGTAAAGAATGTCTATAAAAAAATAATATGTAGAAATACTTTTGTTAACTTAAAATTAATTTTTAAATTAATTAATAACATTTTTGAGGAAGTTTCCGATAAATTTACTCATTAAATAATTATTAACATTTAATTGACTAATAAAAAATATAGCGCTCTGAATTATCAGTATACACTTGACAACACAAAAAGAGTGTCCCTAACTTTAAAATTTATTTATGTTTACTGTCTAACTAAAAAGACTAAGATGTTCTAGCATTTAAAAAACCGCGGTTACTTATGCTTTGGGTAACTAAGCAAGCGGTGTTGCCAAGTCAAATACAAGACTTTAAGGAACGCACGTTCCGAGTGATTTTTCATAAAAAATATAAAATATCTCCGTAATACATTCGGAAAGATACTTTTTTTATTGTTTTAATCTTTAGCTTATTATTTTTTCAATCAAATTCAATGAAAATAAAATTTTTTTTTAATCGTTAATTGCATTAAATTCTTAACCAAATACACGACTGGTGGAATCTCCATTCACATGTAAAAATTACAATTTTAAACCTAATTATTTCATTAAATATCCCGGAAATCTACTATTTTTAAATTTTTTTATTAATTATTACGTAGATTAAATTTAAAAATTATCAGGAAGTTTTAAAAATTTGACTACTTTGCGTGGATCTCCTTTGCGTGGATCTCCTTAACACGATAACAAAAAATATGTATTAAAATATAGTCGATGTAACTATTTATCAATAGTTACTTAAACTAATGCATAGTTAGAGAAACTGCAAAAAAATAAAGTTCCAAAAACTGTATTTTCATACTTATAAACCTTTTTATGAATGCATTCTGAATCTAAAATGCAGCAAAAAGGCTTTGTTTACGAAATTGGTGGAAAAACAATAAATTAACGCCATTAAACATTGGAATGAGGATTAGATGCGCAGTATTTTTTAATCAAATTTTTTGTGCCAGATAATGAATTATAAAGCAGGTTCGAAACTCAAGGCTGTATCTGTGTTTCAAATTAAGTGAAATATTTTTATACCGATAGAAGACTGAGTTTTTGGTACAGTTAAGGAAGTTCGAGCGTAACTAATGAGTCAAAATAGTGTTAAAACTTTTTTTTTAATTTTAGTTTTTCCAATATTCGTAAAAATTCTCTATTTTAATTTAAAATAATTTAAACAATTTAATAATTGATGATTTTGACTTATTTAATAAAGTAAAGTAATAAAATGGTATTTATTACTTGCCGGAATAAATAAACAGATTTGGCAATAGCAAGCTTGATTATAACCATAACCTGAGACGTGGATGAGTGTGTGAGTTAAACATTGCTCTCTCTGTAACTATATTTCTATCCTTTTGTTTTTTCTCAGCTGTTGACGCGATGTTGTCAAATCTTTATTCGAATAAATGACTGACGATGAACCAGTTACAAACATAAAATTTGACTTTAAATATTTCAAAAATTATACCGGTAATGTATTATTATTAAATTGTTTTTATATTTTGCAATAATCCAAGTTTCTTGTGTATAGTTTTTTATCCGTTAAAGTTGGAAGGTTAATATTGAAAAAAATAATTAAAGTCTCGACAAAACGTTTGTCCGCCATAAGAGCCCGTGTATAAGGAGATAAAATATGTGATTTTTAAAATTTAATATCTAAGTAACTAAAACGGTGAATTTTTTTTAAATTTTGGGATTAGATAAATTACGTGTTTATTTATACGTACACTTAATTTCAAAGCTCAACGTTGGAAATTATTTTTACATTAGATTCGCTCGAACCTGATATGGTCAGTTTTGTTCTTATATTTGTTGATTAAAGGGAAACTGATGTTACTAGTTTTTGAGAATTGATTGGAAAAAATAGTGTATGCCTAATTACGTGATCAAAGTTCGTTAACCTAACTATCTAGGCCAAATATTTACGTTGAAAAAATACAATGACAATGACATTGTGACAATCAAGAGTATGACAATCAAGAGTATGTAACAAGCTTAAACTAACTATGTAATTAAGTACTATTGTAATAAAGTAATTATCTTCAAGTGCGTAGTTGTCAGTGGGTTGGGTGGTGGATATATAAGTTCTAACACCGTAAAATGGAAATTAGTTTGAAAAGTTCTATCCTCAAGTTATCAACAATAGTTAAACTTAGTTAAGTTCGATAGAAAACAACACTACGAAAAATGGCAATAAACTCCGCTGTACATATCAATGCAAGTGATTTTCTAAGCTTTATAAACAAACCTGATTCACTAACCAGGATCATTGAGGAATATTACGCAATAGTCCCCAAGCACGAAAAGAAGGAAAACAGTGTGTCAGCTCAGAATGAGAATAAGTGTAAAAAGGAACTTGGTATGCATCTTACGCGCTATCTTGAAAGTTGCATCAAGCTCAGGAATGATGGGACAGTCCTTGACGCAAGTTTCGTCGATGGTTATGATATCAAGCGGAAGTACATTTGCATCAAAAGTTTGCAACAAGATGACTGCGACAAATTTTGGCAATTGGTGTCGAATTACAAAGTCCAAATTATAGTGTTGATCAGTCGATTAAGTGATAAGAAGTGTTACCAATACTGGTCCTCAAAGGAGGGCTGTGTGAAAGTTATGGATAAGTTTAGAATTAAGACCCTGAAAATTAGTATCAAGCCACATTATAATTTAACTTTGTTAAGTCTGACCGACAAGTTTGGCCGGGTGCAAAAAATATCGCATTATCAATACACCGCTTGGCCGGAAGATAACTTTTCTCACAAGCCGAATGCATTCATAGATTTTTATTGCAATATCAAAGATATGTGCCTTCAGTTAGGGAGACAAACGGCTGATAAGAAAATCGCTCCTATAATTGTTCAATGCCTCGACGGGATTGGTAGCTCTGCGGTGTTTTGTGTATTTGATATATGTGCGGCGCGATTTGACAAAACTGGAACCCTGTCACTGCCCAGTGTTCTTAAAAAAGGTCGCCAGCAAAAATACGGATTTATGAATTGTTTAGATGACTATGTCTTGTGTTACCAATTACTTGCAGTCTATGTTAAGGAAAAGTTGTTCATGTTGCATTATATCTAAATTTTATAACACTAACTTGTTATCTAAAAGCATTCAATAATTTCTTGTACTTAATATTGTTTTATAAGCACTGTGCTCGGCTATTTATTCAGAAAATTCAAGTACTAATCTCAAATATTGTTACTTTTGGAATTTATGTCCATGTTTAGATTTTTCATAATAATTAACTTGAATCACTTTTATGCGCACACAATTCATTCTATTGTAAATCTTTTAACTATCTTTAAGATTTTTTTTATTAATAGCCTCTTTTTTGAATTCTTTGCAATGTTTAAATCCAGTTTAAGAACAGTCAATTGATAGCAATAAAAAATCCATAAGTTAAAACGTAATTTCACAGAAACCATGTGCGACTTAAATAAATATTCTGAAACTTGTGATACATAAAATGTAGTTACATCGTGTTAAACAAGATAATTTCAGAGATAATGTTCTGTATTTTATAAACAGTTACAATCTGTTAGAATAATTTTAATACCCTTGAATATTCTGGAACTTTTGAACAAAGGATTGTAAAGTAGGTCCTCTTTGATGTTAAAAACGGTAAGAGTTATGACCTTAAAATAAATATTTACGCTGGCGAAAGGATTGCTCACGCTCGTATATGTTCATTAACAATATTGATGCTGTAATAAACGCGTCAGACTGTATGTCGCCAATGATTATGTGAGCAGTCTAGTTCTGACGTAGATATTTAGATCACTGGATTTCAGTGATGTTTTATTGCCTAATAAATTTTACGTGTTCATCAACGAGTGATAAGTATGGTCAGAGAATAAAATATGTATCAATGCGTTTTAGTTCAAATTGTTATAAGCTAGATGGTTATTATTATTATAGTTATATAAGTTATTAATTATTTCATTTTTTAAATAATTTATTAATTATTATTACACATATGAATATAATTTAAAAATACTTTTGTAAAGGTAAAGGTAAATAAATTATCTACTTTAATATTGTAGGATTGTTATTTAAAAACATTGCTAAAGTAAAAGTGCATAAAATGTACATTAGGTCATTTTACAAGACATAGTTATTACACTGAGAAAAAAGTGCATAAGCTGAATTATAACGACACATTTAAAAAAAATTTTTTTTGTAGTTTTTTTGCGATTTTTCAAAATCTACCAGTCCAAATCGTTCCAAAGTATATTCAAAATCTAAGTTCAGTCAAGCCCTTTCGCATGGCACCAACCGCGATCAAATCGGTCAAGCCGTTCAAAAGTTATAAGAGGTTTGCATACATCCACACACACACACACACACACTCACACTCTCTCACACATACACACACACACACACACACACACACACACACACACACACACACACACACACACACACACACACACA
>NC_058161.1:20315284-20330394 GCF_020080835.1 Cotesia glomerata | reverse complement strand
AGGAATCGCCGATTAAAAATATGTAAGTATTCTGTACCATTCTACAAGTAAAATTGTCGAAAACTTGTCTCAAAACTTTGAACGCGTTTTTCTCGGAACTACTTTTTTCGAGGTAAGGATATCTCGAGTTCTAATGAACTGATTTACTTCAAATTTGAAGAGGATGTTCTCTATACGTCGCTTCATCTCGTGAACCCTGCCCAAAACTATAACTTCTCATTTAGTATTTTTAAAAAATTCGGAATTGTTAAAAAAATATGAAAAAAAAATTTTTTTTTTTCAAACTGCCGCCATTTTTTTTTAACTTATCCAAGGGTTATACGATAGCGGCATCTATAATAATTAAGAATCCGTCTGTTTTTTATGTTTCAGATCAGCAGGAGGGTTGGAATAATGCACGCCAGGACACCCTCTTTTTTTTTGATCCCCCACTTTGACTGCTCATAACTTTGTCAATTTCAATTTTTTTTTTTTAATAATTTTTTTATGTAATAATAAAACATCAATAAACAAATGATAAAAAATTGATTATAAAAATATTTTTTGTTTCCTTCGTACAGCGCTTCTAAAACCGGGCGAAATTCATGCCTCTACAGTAGAATACTCCCTTTAATCTAGTAATGTGTTAACAGTAAACATATTGTGACTAAGGTTTATCTCCATTGTGGTCCAAAGGCATTGACAGTTAACGAAATACTGCGATAATTGATGATAAGAGAAATTATATATAGGAAATCAACTGGACTTGTTGCTGAGTCTATTCAGTCTTCTCTGTGCATCGAAGCTAAAAGTTTTTCTTTACAATGGCTCCACGCCCCTTTAGAGATACGTCGAAAGGACTTTTCGAAAGCACGAGTCCTGGGTATCGATATGTATAAAAGCTTGTAAAAATGCTTACCGTAACATGGACGGTGTGGCTTAATGTATATAGAATAAGCGAAAGGAAATTTAGTATGGACCGGATAGCTGAAATGGTAGAGTAGCCGACATGTCTTCGGAAGGTTCTGGGTTCGAATCCCAGTCCGAGCATTCTAATAATTTTTTTTTCTCGCATATTCTATAAACTCACATTAAGATGATCCTCTCCACATTCCTTTCTCAATCCTTTCCTACCAATATCCTGTTACGTGAATGTTGAACGCTTCACGTAATAATTACCGTAACTCCTATTCTTTCCTGTTTCACAGCATTATTTATATTTGTTTATTGGTATCGAACATTGTTGACATATTTTATGATTACAACTTTGACAAGTGGTAATTATGATGAGAATTGACCCTATTCGTGATCCGGACTCGGCAGATCCAAACAGTGACAGAAGGTTACATCTACATGACCTAAGTGCTGTTGAAAAGAGACATTTGAGAAGCTTCTGCATTATACAGATCAAGATTTAACATAACAGCCAGTTTCGCTTGTAGAAAATAATTTTTCAAATTTTTCTATTTTTTTTTTGGATTTAAATTCTTAAATTTCGACATTGAACAGATCCCTGGTCGACGCTCAGTACATTTTGTATAGGAAATCGCATTACCCCAACAGTAATGGACGCTATCTTGAAATTTTTAGACTTAGAAAATATTCAGCTGTAGATTAGATGACGTCAGGACGAAATTCATGTCAAGGCCAGTCCGCGTCATCAATGGCGTCATAAATAGTTCAATATAGAGAGCACGCTGAGTAATAAACTCCAGTTTATGTGTATTCGTTACGTAGGTAACGTCGTTGACTCCTATGATACGGCCCTAACCTTTATTATGTAGTCCTGATAAAGGTGAATGTACATGGTGAACATATTGTTTACTCCTGAGGTATAGTTAGTGAGTAAGGTACACACGAAGTGTATAGTATACAGCTTTCTTAGTTTAGAATCAAAATGTTGAACAGATCTCTTCTGTATGGCAACAGATGAAAATCAAATTATCTATTTATGAGGGTGATTAATCAAACGTTAATATAGCTCGCGGAAATTGTTTTAAATTTGCTAGGAAATATTGTTATTATTTAAACCGCAATCGGTTTTAAACTTGCTATCAGTAAAATTGGTAAATACCCAAGTTTTATTTGTGGCTCATAACAACAATGGTATATGGATTGGAATTCACCAATTCGATAAGCGTTTAAAAAACAGGAAAACAGTGGTCAGTTCTCCGCTAATGAAAGTCATAAAAATAATTAATAGGTTGAACTGGTTTTATTACAACGCTTGTATTGCTGCTTATAAATTTTTATCTATCAATGGATTCCTTTCAGAACTCTATAATGTTTTGATAGGCAACATTCCTACTTGAAGATTGATTAGTATTGTTGACATTGAACTCCAGGTTTTACCCAATTGAATATGGAGCAATAATATTTTGTTTCAAAAATGTTTGTGTATTTACACACTCCTGACAATTTCATTCAAATAGATAATAAAATTAATCGTTAACTTTTTAATTTAAACGGCACAGGGTGTTAGTAATAGCTATAATTAAAAATTGAACCGTTTGTTTTTTATTGTTCTACACTTTTTAATGTTCTTTTTATTTTCTAGGCTCGTCCATCAAATTTGTACCAACAAAAACATGCGAATAATTTTTAAAGTTCTAGTCTAATTAAACGCTGACGTGATCCTAATGCTTATTAGCTTATTAGCGCCAATAAATGAAGGTAAATAATGTTTAACATCACGCAAGCGTTCATCGGTTGACACTACGATATTTATATCGTATCCGTTAAAAAAAAACGAAGCTTTTTTTTATCAAGCTTCTATTCAATGGTCCACTTTCGCTGATGAATTTAATAACATTCGATTTGCTATCATTTTTCTAACCCATCAACTATAATTTCTCCGTGTTTTGATATTTTCAGTTGAAATTAGCCTTGAGAAATGTAATAAAAGTTTTTATGATTTTTTCTACATTAAAATAAATGGCGTGCTCGGTATTTACGAGCGCTCGTAAAAAGCTTCTCTAAGGTACTAAAAGTCAATATCATTAAACTAAAAATTTGAGATCCGCACAAGGAGAGTATATTTTCAAAACTTTAGTCTCTGGTGTATTTAAAACTATTTAATTATGTATATTAAATTTATATTCTCTAAGTATCGTATAGTTTATGGTTTAGCTATGAGATATTTTATATTCTTATAGTCATAAATTATGTTCATAAATTTATCGCAAGCTTTAGGCATTCACCTCTGTACTATGAAGGGTATGCGCAGCATGTGACTATTAACTTTTTGTTTACTTAATTAATTATTGACGTTTACCTTTATATTCTATGATTCAGACCAAAAAAGTACTAGTATAATACGAGCTACCTTTAAGTGAAGATCCATTGGTGCTTTTAAAATAAAAGTAAAAGACAAGTGCAATATTAGTTTTGGGTTGACTATAAGTAAGCGCAAATGAGTACCACATTCGAAGAGCTATCTGTCATTGACTTCTTACTTTTTATGGACAATGTAGACTCGTTAGACCTTATCCGTCTAGAATACTACCTCATTGAACAGAACCGGAAAATTTGCGAGGTGTCAGATGGTGAGCTTGACAACAAAGGGCGCCGACAGCTGTTACACCGATTTCTCTGTTGCATGAAAAGGTACCCCAGAGCCGATTTTATAGACGTCTATGACGCGTACGACGGACAGCAAAAGTATATTTGTATAAGCGACCCAAAAGCAGAAAACTACGATAAATTTTGGGAATTAGCTTGGTGCCGTGAAGTTAATACCATCGTGAAGATATCTCAAAAAAGAGAGGAAAAAAGCTGTCAGTATTGGAGTTCCAGAGAAGAAAGTGAGATAGAGTGTGGAGGTTTTAGAATTAAGACTCTGATAGTCATGTTTTGTCGAAAACTATCCACTTAGGATAGTTTCCGTAATTATTTTTAAAAATTATGATTAATTTGGGATTAGGATATTAAATAAAATATACGTCGATTTGTTGGGGAATAAAATGAAGATTTATTTATCCCCAGAGGAGGAAAACTCAGTTGGGCTGAGAAAAAACCTCCTCGAATGAAAAAATGTACAAGTAAGAACGCAAAGCGTGTAATGCGAATGAAAAAATATGTGTAAATTGCCGTCGCAAACAACACAAACGAGGTGAGCTCAACCGCTTTAGAAAAGCAAATGGTATTAATTCAGAATTAATGAATTTACGCTAGCTTTTAAGCTAACTAAATTCAATTAATAGTGAAATACTAATTAATTGACGTAAAATGTCAGTGCAGAGACTGATTGATTGATTAGAATTATTAGTGTAGGAACTAATTAGATAATTCGATATCAGAATCGAATAGTTAATAAAATTTGATTTGATATAATGATGATTAAATATTTAGCAATTAATTTAATATAATTTATTACAAATATTGCGTGTTAACTATGGATTGACTAAAGCCGCGTGGCTGATGCAATCCTTTGTTGAAATGGCGCGTAATGACCGCGTGGCGTCACTTATTAATTTTAATTAATTTAATTCACTGAACAGTTACTAATGATTTTTAGTGATTTGAGAATTTAATTTGTAATTAAAGTTAATGAAATTAATAGTATTTAATGAATATTTTAAGTGTTCAAGTAAATGCGTAGTATAAGTGATAAATCAGAAATCGATTGACACAGAGTAGTCGTACTAGTACAAGCGTCCAAGCACAACTGCTTGCCGCCGACCACGTGAGCCGGCTTCTCTCCCGCTAACCAAGGCGCGCATGAGCGACAGCCATGGTGTGACACGATTTTTCACGAGTTGGAGCGATCAAGCCCGAAGGCGCAACTCCTCTTATAAATTTTTATTAAATGTCTTTTCTATCGGTTAAACAAGTCATCAAGAGACCCCGTTTCATTTCAACATTGTTACTCTTGTCTGACCAAAAGAACCACGAGCGTGAGATTTGGTGAGATCATTACACTGCTTTGCCAACTGATAACAATCCAGATGATCCGTTTATATTTTTGTCCTTTGTGTGCAGTCTGAACGACACGTACACTATTTCTAAGAAGAAACAATCAGCTGAATGGAAGCCCGGAGCTGTTCTCGTTCATTGCAACGATGGTAGCAGCTTTTCGGCGGTATCCTCGATATTTATGTTACCAAATTCAAATACACAGGTGCGCTTTTAGTGGCAAACGCTTTTCAGAAAATAAGACAGTGGCAGCACAACTGCTTGAATTATAACGCAGATGACTATAGTTTCTGCTATCAAGCTATTCATATGTATATGTTAGGGGAAATGGGGCTCAGCCAAAAATATCTAGATGAAAGGCAACTCACTCGATAAAACACACTGCTTTAATACGATTTCATCATGCAATCTTTCCACGTGGTTCTTTTGTTATTTATATGCTGAAGCAGAATAACGTTGTTGCCTACTTGTAAGTGAAATAGGTACATGATGTAATACCTTCTATTTACGTGGAAGGATAATGTTCGACAGTTGTTATGCTACATTGAAAATAAACATCGACTGATAAATATGGGGAAATCCGATGACTGGCTGAACCCATTAATTGGCTTCATTCCAATTTAGCAATACCTATCTGGAGTTTCCGCGGGCTGCGATATGACAAAGGAATGATAATATATTGACTTAATAATGAAGAGTAGTTTTATGATACTTGTGAGGACAAATTTAGTGTCTATGGTTGTATAAAATGTATGTTGTGAACTAAATAACACAAAATTAATTATCATTGCCGGTTTTATTAAGACTAATTCAAAATATTTCATAGTTTATGGTTAAGATTACGCATAAATAGATCAACAATATAATAAAAACGATAGTTACTGAATATCAAATCCAAGGGCTTGCAGCTGCACTGGAATCGTCTGTAATGAAAGTGCATTACAATAATTAGGATATAACAACATCATTTTTTCAAAGAAGTAAAAACAATGTATTAAAAGTAACTACCGTTGTTTAAATCCGATAGAAAAAACAATTCGGACAGCCCCAGCCGGGAATCGAACCGGGATCTTTTGGTTACGCACCAAGGACTCTATCAGCGAAGCTATCTGAGACATTGTTCGTAACAACCTTTCAGTCTAATAATTTTTTGTTTAACAGGATAACAGAAATATATTTATTAAAATAGAGATGATATAACTATTTATCAATAGTAGCTTAAGGAGGATCAATTGAATCTAATGTAAAAAATAATTTCTAACTTTGAGCTTTGAAGTTAAGTATACGTATAAATTAATACGTAATTTATCTAATCCCAAAATTTAAAAAAAATTCACCGTTTTAGTTATTTGGATATTAAATTTTAAAAATCACATATTTTATCTCCTTATACACGGGCTCTTATGGCAGACAAACGTTTGGTCGAGACTTTAATTATTTTTTTCAATATTAACCTCCCAACTTTAACGGATAAAAAACTATACACAAGAAACTTAGATTATTGCAAAATATAAAAACAATTTAATAATAACACATTACCGATATAATTTGTGAAATATTTCAAGTTAAATTTTATGTTTGTAACTGGTTTATCGTCAGCCATTTATTCGAATAAAGATTTGACAACATCGTGTCAACAGCTGAGAAAAAACAAAAGGATAGAAATATAGTTACAGAGAGAGAAATGTTTAACTTACACACTCATCCACGTCTCAGGTTATGGGTATAATCAAGCTTGCTATTGCCAAATCTGTTTATTTATTCCGGCAAGTAATAAATACCAAAGTCATTTTATTACTTTACTTTATTAAATAAGTAAAAATCATCAATTATTAAATTGTTTAAATTATTTTAAATTAAAATAAATAATTTTCACGAGTATTGGGAAGACTAAAATTAAAAAAAAAAAATTTTAACATTATTTTGACTCATTAGTTACGCTCGAACTTCCTTAAATACAGTTTCCAAAACTGTTTTTATACTTGTGACGTTATAATTAAACTTATGCACTTTTCTCTCAGTGTATAACAACTTACCCGGGTAAAAAAATTTATATATACTTATATGTTATTATATATTATTTATATATAATTATATATTACGTCCATATAATTATTAGACTGTGCCAAATAAATCGAAGAATTTTTTTTTTGGTCCCATATCAAAATTTCGTTTAGAGTTAAAAAAAATTGTGTCAAAATTTGAGCGCTTTATCTTCATTTTTCAATTAGCGCTCGCAAAAAGAAGAATTTCCGCCAAAAAAAGTTTTTTTTCACTTATTTTTTGATTATAGAAAATCCAATATACCAAATATGAAAAAACCCTTGGTATGGTTTTGCAGGAAATTAAATTCTCTACAAAGATGATTTTTTGTCGAATTTAAAGAATTAACAGCTTCTTTTTAATAGCTAATTTAATTAAAATTTGTTCAATAATTTTTGTTTTCAATTATCGATGGACACGTATAAAACTACTTCTTAACGAAAAGAACTGACTTATACAATTTTTTTAGGAATATTTATGATCTAAAAAAATAGTTTTTATGCTTTAATTGATCGAGACTTTTTTTTGGGAAATTTCCTCCTATTTTTGAATCTTTTTTTAAATTTAATAAATCTTCATTAGTTTTTGAGATATTATCAAAAAACTAAATCCCCTTTTTTTCAGTTAATTGTTGATAACTTTTGCAATTTTTACAAGCGGAACTTCATTTTTTTTAAAAAATCATCTAGATGCCATTCCGAATCGAATGACAGCTCAATAATAATTTTCGGAGACTGCTGAAAAAAGTTAACCAAAAAGGCACTTGTTGGCTAGACTACAACTACCGTTTTGAGTTACGAGCGCTACATAAGAATCCGTTGACGAATAAAAATGACAGAAAAAGATATATTTTATTAATTTTGAAGCATGAATAATCTTTAAGTCAATGAGACTTATGAACAAAAAATTACGAAAAAATTAATTTTTTGTCTTCATTATTTTTGTTAATAAAATTATTTTCAACTTCTATTGTACTATATTATAATCAATTAAAGCATAAAAACTATTTTTTTAGATCATAAATATTCCTAAAAAAATTTTACAAGTCAGTTTTTTTCGTTAAGAAGTAGTTTTATACGTGTCCATCGATAATTGAAAACAAAAATTATCGAACAAATTTTAATTAAATTAGCTATTAAAAAGAAGCTGTTGATTATTTAAATTCGACAAAAAATCATCTTCGTAGAGAATTTAATTTCCTACAAAACCATACCAAGAGTTTTTTCATATTTGGTATATTGAATTTTCTATAATCAAAAAATAAGTAAAAGAAAAATTTTTTTGGCGAAAATTCTTCTTTTTGCAAGCGCTAATTGAAAAATGAAGATAAAGCGCTCAAATTTTGACACAATTTTTTTTTCGTAACTCTAAACAAAATTTTGATATGGGACCGAAAAAAAAAATCTTCGATTTATTTGGCACAGTCTAATAATTATATATGATTATATGTAATTATATATAATAATATATAATTGGATGCAGTATTTTTTTAATAATTATATATAATCATATACAATTACATATAATTATATATAATTGCATATAATTATATATGATTATATATAATAATATATAATTAGATGCAGCATTTTTAATAATTATTTACAATTACATATAATTATATATGATTATATATAATAATATATAATTAGATGCAACATTTTTTCAATAGATATATATAATCATATATAATTAGATGTAACATTTTTTCAATAATTATATATAATCATATATAATTTCATATAATTAGATATAATCATATATAATTTTATATAATTCTATAGAATTGTACAAAAGTTACAAACATTATTATATACAATTACATGAAATTATATATGATTATATAAAATTATATATATTTCGTATATAAACTGATAAAAGGATTTATTAACTATTAAAAATTTAATTTGTTTGAAGATAATTATTTAATTTATTAGATTTTGATAAAGTTTTTTTAAAATTCAACAAATATTCATTTGGAAGGAAAGTACATTTATTAATAGTTAATAAGTATTTATTAATAGTTAACAAATATTTATTAAAAGTTAATAAATATTTTTTTGAGTGAATTTGTTTCACTTGCAATGTCATATGATATGAAGATTGCTTATAAACAAAAATCATCTTTATAAATCATTTGCATTAATTATATTACATTATAATAACGTTTATTGTAATATAACGAATTCTATTACAGCTCATAAATCATTTATTAACATTTAATAAAGCTTATTAAATATAAACAAATCCTTCTATCAGTGCAACTATACGGAAATCATATATAATTATATATGAATCATATAAAATTGTATATAATTTTTTTTTATCTCAGAGTCTGCTACTCTAATGATTAATAATTTATTAATCTATAGTATTTTTTGTGGATGAAATAATAGGAACTGTATTGATTAAGTTAACTTATAAAAATTGATTATGTATACGATTTGCATTACTTATAGTTATTTCAAACTGTTCTCTACAAGTAAGTCTCGAAGGTATCGAGGTAGCGCGTCAGCCTTTCAAGCGTCAGGTCCCCGGCTCGATCCCCGCGCACGCCGAATTTTTTTTTGTTTTTATAGAAATTATTATATATAATTCTATATAATTATATTTAATTCTATATAATTATATAGGGCCATTTTTCATATATAATTATGTATAATTTTCTTTACTCGGGTACTTGTGCGGTGACAGTTTATCAAAAGTTATAATATTCCATTCATCGTCTGTAATCTGCTCCTGAGACGTCGAAGGACCTGCTGACGTAGACGGTCCTGCTGACGTAGACGGAGTCGGTTCGATTTCAGGTCTGAAAATTTAAAGGTAGTATTAAAACGTGCTTTTTATTAAAAAAAATAACTCCTCCAAAAAAACAATATTGCAACATTTATATCTTGAAATATTGCTTAGTTTCGAACGTTATCTAACTTAATGTTTATACTTACACGTTATCGTCAAGAAACTTGTTCTTTCGAAATGTGTACGTTGTTTGAAATTCATAATTGTATCTTTCGGGACCTGTGATGCCTTTAAGCTTTAAAATTCTGTGAAAGTAATTTAAAATTGTAAAGCACTTTTACTCTATTATTCATATATTTATATATATTATATATATGTATATATGAAAAATATATCAAAAATGCATGTGGGTACTCAAATGAAAGCTTTTAATGAGTGTAACATCGGGATGAGCTTATATCTTTAAAAATGTCAATAGTTAAAGGAGTACAGTGCAATTTAACAAAAGTTATTATTTAATAAAACAAAATTTTATTTATTTATAGTTCACAAGTCACGGCAGTCACATAGTGACTGCAATGTCGCTAGTTTTAATTAACATTTTTATTGTAAACTCTTTACTATAATTTTGTATCATTACACTATAAAGTGACCCTGTTATTTCCCATTAGGTTGTTGGGACTGCAATAAATAAATAAATAAATAAAAGTAAGGGAATTTGTATAGATAAAATACTTACTTTTCCATGTCTGGTTCGACCGTCATAACTTGGTGAAATTTAGGATTCAACGCAAGCATGTTCGAAATAAAGGGATCAAATTTTAAAATCATCGGCAAACATTGTCTGAAAGATAAAAAATAAATCATAATAACTAACTTATATTTTTGCAAGCCAAAAATAATAAAACTAATTAATAAAAATTTAAATACTTACATTGACTCTTCTTCCCCTCGATGAATCTCGTCAGGTTTAAGCGGCTGCATTACAACTTTGGCCGGAATAATAAGATCAATTTTGTAAGTACTTTCATCTTTTCTAAAAAATAAAGTTTAATTGTTACGAAAAATAGAATGTAAAATCTGATAAGTGAACAAAAAAAAAAGACACTTACATTTCTTTTATTTTTTCTAAAATATATCCCGGCTTGTTTTCAAATTTAGTTACTACTGCCGATACGTTTTCTACGGTAATGACTACTTGCTGACCTTTTTGATGACGTATGGTCGCATTTTTAACAAGATGTTCAAATAATTGTCGTGCATTCTCCACCGGCCATTCTTTTGGCACTTGAATTTCCGAGGTTAAGTATTGATATTCGCTCATTTTTTATTCTAAAAACTGTTTTCAGTTAAACGTCTAAATAAACACATCAAGCTAACACAAATGCACGGAAAATTATGAGGAATAGTTATCTCAATGCCGGAGCTGTTTACTAGATCAATTCAAAGGAGCTACTGAATTGCCGGGAGTTATTTTTATGTCATTCCAGCTATCAAAAACACCCCGATAACCTGACCATGCGTCGATAATAATAATATTGTGAAACTAACTCAGTGAAGATAGCCGAAATAATTGGATATCACTGTGTCTTATTATTGTTATCTGCTGGAAGATATAAAAACAAACTGTGACCTTTGACATGATTTAAGGGAGTATTCTACGGTAGAATTTTGAAAAAATCGAAAATTTTTTTTTCATATTTTCAAAGTTTAGATATTCAAAAATATGTCATGAAAAGGATTTTTCAAAATTCCTATTATTTCATGAGTTATAGCCGTTTTAGTGACGTGGCATCGGTTCCGGTCTGACCGATACAAGTTAACAAAAGACGGTAGGCGTTCCCGAGTCCCTACTACTACCTATAGAGTCATGGAGGGCAAGTTTGCGCACTTAAGCATTAAAACTAGTGTAAAAATTAAACAAGCATGAAAGGAAAATAAAGATATTTTTCTGATAGTGTTTATTTAGGAAATAATCTAACTGATCCACATTTCTGTGACAGACAGTGAAATTTTATCGTTAAATGTTACAGTAATTTTGCAAATCACTATCGTAGCGCAAAACACTGTAATTATTGATGGTGCGCTAAAATATTTTTTGGCAAAATTATAATGCAGTTTCAATAAGTAACAATATTATACTTTTGAAAACTTCTGGAATTTTATAATAAAACAGTACAACACAGTTTTATGGTTAATGGATACAATAATAGAGTGATGTGGGGCAAGTGTAAGCACTTAACCATTAAAACTAGTGTCTAAATTAAACGATAAGCATCGAAGAAAAATAAAAATATGTCTCTGAAAGAGTATTTATCTAGGTAATAATTAAATTAATAAATAAAGTCTAAAACTTTAACACTTCGGAGAAAAAAAACGGATTAATCCGAATGATTCTAAATGCTTACACTTTCCCCGTACTAAGGATAAGTGCGCGCACTCGTGTGGGGTTAATTTAAGCAACTAAGGGAACTAAGTGGATTTTTAATGCCCTAAACAGACTGATTTTAATAATACTTACATTACTTTTTTTAGATATAACATAACTTGGAATGTTATGCTAAATAAAAAGCTCAGATACGTTATTGGCTGAAAAAAATGAATTTACTTTAGTGACTATCCTTAGTACAGTGTGACAATCTTTGCCGTGACAGAAAATTTAACCTTTACACCACCAGATTGTTAATATTTTATTTTTTCAGTAAACTAATGATACCACGTGGGTTTTTCTTGCATAAGCTAATTTTCCACCAACAAACCTTTAATTTGCCTACACATATCACAAACTTCCCCCTCTATATTTATAAATACAGGGGTTGCGCATACTAATTTTAGTGCAATATTTTAACATCGATTCTAAATTCCGCTTCAAGCGTTCTGAAGAATAGTTAATGGAATATGTATTAACTGGACTTAATTGATTTTGTAAAACACGTTACGATCTGATAAATGCATCGCAAGGGAACGGTTTGATTAAGGTAATTGATTAATAATGGGCACGGCGGTGGATATATAAGTTCCAACACCGTGAAATGGAAATTATTTCGAAAAGTTCTATCCTCAAGTTATCAACAATAGTTGAACTAAGTTAAGCTCGATAGAAAACAACACAACGAAAAATGGCAATAAACTCCGCTGTAGATATCAATGCAAGTGATTTTCTAAGCTTTATAAACAAACCTGATTCACTAACCAGGATCATTAAGGAATATTACGCAATAGTCCCTAAGCACGAAAAAGAGGGAAACAGTGCGTCAGCTCAGAATGAGAATCAGTGTAAAAAGGAACTTGGTATGCATCTTACGCGCTATCTTAACCGTCGCATCAAGCTCAGGAATGATGGGACGGTCCTTGACGCAAGTTTCATCGATGGTTATGATTTCCAGCGGAAGTACATTTTTATTAAAAGTTTGCAAGTAGATGACTGTGACAAATTTTGGCAAGCGGTGTCGAATTACAAAATCCAAATTATAGTGTTGATCAGTCGATTAAGTTATAAGAAGTGTTACCAATACTGGTCCTCAAAGGAGGGCTGTGTGAAAGTTAGTGATAAGTTTATAATTAAGATTCTGAAAATTAGTATCAAGCCACATTTTAATTTATCTTTGTTAAGTCTGACCGACAAGTTTGGCCGGGTGCAAAAAATATCGCATTATCAATACACCGCTTGGCCGGAGGATGACTTTTCTCACAAGCCAGATGCATTCATAGATTTTTATTGAAATATCAAAGACATGTGCCTTCAGTTAGAGAGACAAATGGCTGATAAGAAAATCGCTCCTATAATTGTTCAATGCCTCGACGGTATTGGTAGCTCTGCGGTGTTTTGTGTATTTGATATATGTGCGGCGCAATTTGACAAAACTGGAACCCTGTCACTGCCCAGTGTTCTTAAAAAAATTCGCCAGCAAAATTACGGACTTACGATCCATTTAGATAACTATGTCTTGTGTTACCAATTACTTGGCGTCTATGTTAAGAAGATAATGTTTCCACTGCCTTTATCAAATTTTCAAACAACTAAACTGTCATTTACTTACTACACCACTTGCACATAATTAAGTTAAGTATAGTTAAATAATAAATTTTCTATTTCGATTTTGAAATCCACTTTTAGATTTTTCATTGTCAATTTCTCGAAATATTTTAATGCGTACGTTGTTGTTCAACGCTAAAATTCCAGTTTATAAATCATATTATTCTCATGCGTCTATAATTAAATTGATACTTATTAAAACCTCCAAAATTTGTCTACCCAAAGTGGTTTTTAATGTACGCGAGCAACGTTATGCTGGTGTTATGAGTTTCAAGCAGTACTCGTTCATTTATGAAGTGCTACATTACGTTTTAAGTGTGCAAAAAAATGTTGATAAGCCATCCTTTATCGGGTAACTGAATGGTAGTTGCCAAAGTTATTTTTCGTGTCAGCCGAAAATTCTTTTTCTTCTCTCCTCTCTAACACTTGTCGATAAATGACAAATTCAGCATGTGGCTTTAAATCACACTTACTTATTATCTTATTAGTGTTTCACATGGTTCTGAAAGTGGTTCAATGTTTAATATATCCTGGCGCTTCCTTACATGCATACGTTAAGATGTGAATTCTAGAACCCATCTGATGAAAGTTGACCTGAATGAATACTTGTCAGCGAATTCAGTTGCGCCATATACAACAAGATCATGTTTTTTTTATCGCCTAAACTGTCATAACCCTATAATTCAGTTTAATTAGTCTTAACATCTCGGATTTTCGGAAACTTGCAAATTAGGGCATCTTTGATGTTAAATACAGTAAAATTTACGATACTAAACCGGAAGCTCTTGAAGACGGAAAAAGTATTTATCTTCATTTGAGTTAATAAATTACATTGGTAATGTTACTAACGCACCAGACAGTATGTCGCCGTTGAATGCGTAAGTAGTCTAGTTAAGACGTTGATATATGTGTCACCAAGTGTGTAAGATGTTTTGATATGTAATTAAACTTCACATGTTTTTCACCGACTACCTGGTACGGTCTGAAATAAAAAATATATCAATGTGATTTGTTTTATTTCGGTGTGTGTATTACAAATAAATGTTCGTACTGTGTGATAGAAATTTTATTTGAAGAGAAACTGAATTTCCGTATCCTAAAATCAATATATAGGTTGCTATTTTGAACCTCTGCTCATAAATCGCCTATTTTCCTTCTAACTTGATGCACATTTGATAAGCTACTTATGTAAAATAATTATTACAATTTGAATAATAAGGACTGTAACTAAGCCACACAGTAGGCTATTCCAGTCTGATGACATGGAAAAACCACAAACTGATAAACGTGAATTCCATCCAATAGCTGACTATAAAAGGAAAATATTGAAGTTTGAAACGTTATACGTGTCTAAGGACAAGTCTTATTAAGCTCACTACATGAGAGATTCATTAAAAAC
>NC_058161.1:20301358-20315184 GCF_020080835.1 Cotesia glomerata | reverse complement strand
AGCTTCTATTCAATGGTCCACTTTCGCAGATAAATTTAATAACATTCGATTTGCTATCATTTTTCTAAGCCATCAACTATAATTTCTCCGTGTTTTGATATTTTCAGTTGAAATTAGCCTTTAGAAATGTAATAAAAGTTTTTATGATTCCTTCCATATTGAATTACGTGGCGTGTTTTGAAAAGTATTTACGAGCGCTCGTAAAAAGCGTCTCTAAAGTACTAAAAGTCATTATCATTAAACTAAAAATTTGAGATCCGCACGAGAAGAGTATATTTTCAAAACGTTAGTCTCTGGTGTATTTAAAACTATTTCATTATGTATATTAAATTTATATTCTCTAAGTATCGTATAGTTTATAGTTGAGCTATGAGATATTTTATCACCTTATAGTTATGTTCATAAATTTATCGCAAGCTTTATGCATTCACCACTGTAGTATCAAGGGTATTCGCAGCATGTGACTATTAACTTTCTATTGACTTTATTAATTAATGAGGCTTATCTTTATATCCTATGATTCAGACCATAAAAGTACTGGTATAATACGAGCTACCTTTAAGTGAGGATCCATTGGTGCTTTTAAAATAAAATTAAAAGACAAGTGCAATATTAGTTTTGGGTTGACTATAAGTGAGCGAAAATGCGTAACGAATTCGAAGAGCTATCTGCCATTGACTTCTTACTTTTTATGGACAGTTTAGACTCGTTGGACCTTATCCGTCTAGAATACTACCTCATTGAACAGAACCGGAAAATTTGCGAGGTGTCTGATGATGAGCCTGACAACAAAGGGTGCCGACAGCTGTTACACCGATTTCTCTGCTGCATGAAAAGGTACCCCAGAGCCGATTTTATAGACGTCTATGACCCGTATGACGGACAGTAAAAGTATATTTGTATAAGCGACCCAAAAGCAGAAAACCACGATAAATTTTGGGAATTAGCCTGGTGCCGTGAAGTTAATACCATCGTGAAGATATCTCGAAGCAGAAAGGAAGAAAGCTGTCAGTATTGGAGTTCCAGAGAAGAAAGTGAGATAGAGTGTGGAGGTTTTAGAATTAAAACTTTGATGGTCATCAAGAGCGCCCGTTTCATTGCAACATTGTTACTCTTGTCTGACCAAAAGAACCGCGAGCGTGAAATTTGACACTATCATTACATTGCATCGCCAATTGATAACAATCCAGATGATCCGTTTATATTTTTGTCTTTCGTGTGCAGTCTGAACGACACGTACACTATTTCTAAGAAGAAACAATCAGCTGAATGGAAGTCCGGAGCTGTTCTCGTTCATTGCAACGATAGTAGCAGTTTTTCCACAGTATATTGTATCCTCGATATTTGTGTTACTCAATTCAAATACACAGGTGCGCTTTCAGTGGCAAACGTTTTTCGAAAAATAACACAGCAAGAGCACAACTGCTTGAATTATAATGCAGATGACTATAGTTTCTACTATCAAGCTATTCATATGTATGTGTTAGGGTAAATGGGGCTCAGCCAAAAATATCTAGATGAAAGGAACGGAACTCACTCGATAAAACACACTGCTGTAATAAGATATCATTATGCAATCTTTTAACGTAGTTCTTTTGTTATTTGTATGCTGGAGCAGAATGAAGTTGTTGCCTACTTGTAAGTGAAATAGGTACATGATGTAATACCTTCTATTTACGTTGAAGGAAAATGTTAGACTGTTGTTATGCTACATTGAAAATAAACATCGACTGATAGTTATTGGGATAGTTATGGGGAAATCCGATGACCAGGTGAACCCGTAAATTGGCTTCATTCCAATTTAGCAACACCTATCTGGAGTTCCCGCGGGTTGCGATAAGACAAAGGAATGATAATATATTGACATAATAATGAAGAGTAGTTTTATGATACTTGTGAGGACAAATTTAGTGTCTATGGTTGTATAAAGTGTATGTTGTGAATTAAATAATACAAAATTAATTATCATTGCAGGTTTTAATTGTGTTAGTTTGGGATTTGAATGAGATTTATTATGAAGTGAAGAGCTAAAAATAAATTGAATTCTAATGGAGGTAACTTCTAGTAATCAAAAGTGCAATGACCGAACAAAGTAATGAATATAGATCAAGTTAGGCACATTGTGAATGCAAGTGTTTAATTTTAGTGCAATATTTTAACATCGATTCTAAATTCCGCTTCAAGCGTTCTGAAGAATAGTTAATGGAATATTTATTGACTGGACTTAATTGCTTTTTAAAAAGCTACATAAGTCACGTTAATCCCAAAGCTACAATAACTGGTTTAAATTTATAATGTAATAGTATGTAATTTATGGTCAAACCCATTGATTGCGATGTTTACCTTCTGATAAATGCGTCGCAAGAGAACGGTTGGATTAAGGTAATTGATTATTAAGGTAATTGATTATTAAGGTAATTGATTATTAAGGTAATTGATTATTAAGGTAATTGATTATTAATAGGCACGGCGGTGGATATATAAGTTCCAACACCGTGAAATGGAAATTAGTTCGAAAAGTTCTATCCTCAAGTTATCAACAATAGTTGAACTTAGTTAAGTTCGATAGAAAACAACACTTCGAAAAATGGCAACAAACTCCGCTGTAGATATCAATGCCAGTGATTTTCTAAGCTTTATAAACAAACCTGATTCACTAACCAGAATCATGAAGGAATATTACGCAATAGTCCCTAAGCACGAAAAAGAGGGAAACATTGCGTCAGCTCAGAATGAGAATAAGTGTAAAAAGGAACTTGGTATGCATCTTACGCGCTATCTTGAAAGTTGCATCAAGCTCAGGAATGATGGGACAGTCCTTGACGCAAGTTTCGTCGATGGTTATGATTTCGAGCGGAAGTACATTTGCATCAAAAGTTTGCAACAAGATGACTGCGACAAATTTTGGCAATCGGTGTCAAATTACAAAGTCCAAATTATAGTGTTGATCAGTCGATTAAGTGATAAGAAGTGTTACCAATACTGGTCCTCAAAGGAGGGCTGTGTGAAAGTTAGGGATAAGTTTAGAATTAAGACCCTGAAAATTAGTATCAAGCCACATTATAATTTAACTTTGTTAAGTCTGACCGACAAGTTTGGCCGGGTGCAAAAAATATCGCATTATCAATACACCGCTTGGCCGGAGGATAACTTTTCTCACAAGCCGGATGCATTCATAGATTTTTATTGCAATATCAAAGACATGTGCCTTCAGTTAGAGAGACAAACGGCTGATAAGAAAATCGCTCCTATAATTGTTCAATGCCTCGACGGGATTGGTAGCTCTGCGCTGTTTTGCGTATTTGATGTATGTGCTGCGCAATTTGACAAAACTGGGACCCTGTCACTGCCCAGTGTTCTTAAAAAAATTCGCCAGCAAAAATACGGATTTACGATCCATTTAGATAACTATGTCTTGTGTTACCAATTACTTGGCGTCTATGTTAAGAAGATAATGTGTCCACTGCCGTTATCGAATTTTTAAACAACTAAATTGTCATTTACTTACTACACCACTTGCACATAATTGAGTTAAGTATAGTTAAATAATAAATTTTCTATTTCGATTTTGAAATCCACTTTTAGATTTTTCATTGTCAATTTTTCGAAATATTTTAATGCGTACGTTGTTGTTCAATGCTAAAATACCAGCTTATAAATCATATTGTTCTCATGCGTCTATAATTAAATTGATCCTTATTTTTTATTGTGAATTTTTTAACTAGATTCCAGATGATTGATTGCTTATTTTGAACTTTGTATTGTTTTTAATAAATATTTCTTGATAGTAAATAAACTTTGTTAACATTAAAAATATAAAGATTTATACAATAAACAATATTTTTCATTCCTAAAATGGTTAGAACAAAATTTTTAAATATCAATTTATTACTTCCTAACAAATTCTTTTATTAATGTACATTTTTTTCAAACTTTTGAAGATTCTATACCAAAAAAGCATACTTAAAGCAGAAAACCACAAGCCAAAAACCTGTGTTATAAGTGTTATACATGTATCAAAAAAGCGAATTTAGAAAGTGGGTAACATACATGCGTCATCGATTCTAAAATTGAAACTAGTACTCTGTTTAAACTTTTCCAGTAGGCAAAAGTAATAAAATATATTAGCTCGCGTAAATCCATCTTTAATATCTAATGATATGTTTCTTTCAAATCCCATCGTAAAATATGATCCCCTATAAAACTAATAGTAAAAGATTACTACTAGGCATAAATAATCTTTTGAGTATGAACCATACATTAAATAAAAGCTAAGTATATTATTTTCAAGGCTATTAATAGCACAAAACCATAATAGTTTTCAGTTTCACGATCAGTATCGTCTTAGCCACTCCTCTGAAGCTCTGTTTCCATTCAAGATAATTTCACAATGGACAGCCGATGCGTTGCTGAAGTTTCCGCAAAAGACTTTTTGAAAAGAAGAACCCAATTGAATTGTTTCAAGCTCATACGAGATGAGTACTACAGCATTGTGACTCGGCCGATCGATAGAACAATCACCAGCTTCATGAAGCCCGAGAATGAACCAAAAAACCGATACTTGGACATTCCGTGCTGGGAGCATTCACGCGTCGTGCTAGATACTAAAGGAAGATCGGATTACATCCACGCGAATTGGATCGATGGCTTTGAAGAGCCGAAGAAGTTCATCGCCACTCAAGATCCCTTGGCGAACACCACTGCAGACTTCTGGAGGCTCGTGTGGCAGCAGAATTGTTATGTGATCGTGATGTTAACTCCAACTAAAGTTAGCAGTGGAGAAAAATGTTATCAGTATTGGTGCCCCAGAGAAAATGGGTCACTGGACATGGACGAATTCCGCATCAAAACTCTTAAAGTCACAGCTCGGGCTGATTACGTCCGGACACTGATCGAAATCACGAATAAATCCTTGAAGACATCGAGGAAACTAAGTCACTTTCAGTGCAGGAATTGGTTTGAATACAACACTTCCTCCGACTTGCAGTGGTTTGTGCAGTTCATCAACATGATCGATAGAGTACGTCGAGTCTACATGGGCCTATTTGAACCAAAGGATGCGTTGCTCTGCCCGGTGGTGGTACACTGCAGCGCTGGCATCGGCAGAACTGGAACCTTCTGCGCAGTGGACATCTGCTTGAACCAACTCGTGAAAACCGCCAAAATTTGTGTACCCAAAGTGGTTTTTAATGTACGCGAGCACCGTTATGCTGGTGTTATGAGTTTCAAGCAGTACTCGTTCATTTATGAAGTGCTACATTACTTTTTAAGTGTGCAAAAAAATGTTGATAAGCCATCCTTTATCGGGTAACTGAATGGTGGTTAACAAAATTATTTTTCGTGTCAACCAAAAATTCCTTTTCTACTCTCCTCTTTAACACTTGTCGATAAATGACAAATTCAGCATGTGGCTTTCAATCACACTTACTTATTACCTTATTAATGTTTCACATGGTTCTAAAAGTGGTTCAATGTTTAAGATATCCTGGCGCTTCCGTACATGCATACGTCAAGATGTGAATTCTAGAACTCATCTGATGAAAGTTGACCTGAATGAATACTTGTCAGCGAATTCTGTTGCGCCATATATAACAACAAGATCATGTTTTTTTTTATTGCCTAAACTGCCATAACCCTATAATTCAGTTTAATTAGCCTTGACATCTCGGACTATTGAAAGCTTGCAAATTAGGGCATCTTTGATGTTAAATACAGTAAAATTTACGATACTAAACCGGAAGCTCTTGAAGACGGAAAAAGTATTTATCTTCATTTGAGTTAATAAATTACATTGGTAATGTTACTAACGCACCAGACAGTATGTCGCCGTTGAATGCGTAGGTAGTCTAGTTAAGACGTTGATATATGTGTCACCGAGTGTGTAAGATGTATTGATATGTAATTAAATTTCACATGTTTTTCACTGACTACTTGGTACGGTCTGCAATCAAAAATATATCAATGTGATTTGTTTTCTTTTGTTGTGTCTGTTATAAATAAATGTTCGTACTGTGTGATAATAATTTTATTTGAAGAAAAACTGAATTTAAGTATCCTAAAATCAACTTATAGGTTGCTATTTTGAACCTCTGCTTACAAATAGCATATTTTCCTTCTAACTTGACGCACATTTGATAAGCTACTTATGTAAAATAATTATTAAATTTTGAATAACAAGGACTGTAACCAAGCCACACAGTAGGCTATTTCAGTCTGATGACATGGAAAAACCACAAACTGATAAACGTAAATTCCATCCAATAGCTGACTATCAAAGCACAATATTAAAGTTTGAAACGTTATCTGTGTCTAAGGACAAGTCTTGTTAAGTTCACTTCATAAGAGATCCACAGATTCGGTAGAATCTGGCGCCAAGTTCCGTTCAAATCCGTTGTAAACGGAGCGCCAGACTACCGAGTGTATTTACTGTAAGCAGAACGGTATTTCGAGGTTGCAAAATTTTATTTAATTCGACGGTACTTCTTGTTCCTGAATTTTATATTATAACAGTAATTCATACTTTATTTTACTGATATCAATTAATTATATTCAATTATAACCATTAATTTACTTGAAATTATTAAATTTTATCAGCACAAACTATAGCAAGCTCAAAAATTTCGATCCTGACTTTTTTTCGATGTAAAAAGTGACATGCCACAGACTAAGTAATTCGAGAATGCATGGTAATCCTCCAATAGATGGGAAACTACAGTTAAAAAAATAAATTTCACAGCTTGCATCTACACCCGCCAGGGTGCGCTGTAATTATTTTTACATAAACTGTAGCTTCAAGGGGATAGTTTGCTATAAAAATGCAGCCAACTTGAGATTTAAGTTAGTACCAATTGCAAATTTTTATTATGATTACAAAAAATACTGAAATCCGAACAAAAACAGTTTCACTGTAAAAAAATCGCGCCAAGTCCACGTTCATAAGACTATTAAGAAAAAAAAAATTTTTTTTTTTTCTTTACAAAAAGATATAAAATAGAAAAATTAAAAAATCCAAGTAACCGATATGATTGTATATAATTTTCGGAGATTAAAAAAAATTTTGTTGTAAATTTAAAAATTAAGAAAAAAATTTTGGAACGTACTTGGTGTGCGTCATTGTGTATTTCAATTTTTTTAAAGTCATAGTAAATAGATTTTACGAATTTGATTAAAAGTAAAATATTTTGCAACCACGCACACTAAATACGTTCCAAAATTTTTTTTTTAATTTTTAAATTTACAACAAAATTTTTTTTAATTTCTGAAAATCATATACAATCATATCGGTTACTTGGATTTTTTAATTTTTCTATTTTATATCTTTTTGTAAAGAAAAAAAAAATTTTTTTTTTCTTAATAGTCTTATGAACGTGGACTTGGCGCGATTTTTTTTACAGTGAAACTGTTTTTGTTCGGATTTATTAAAAACTATTTTCTGTTATTAAATCTAGTAATGTGTTAACAGTAAACATATTGTGACTAAAGTTTATCTTGATTGTGGTCAAAAGGCATTGACAGTTAACGAAATACTGCGATAATTGATGATAAGAGAAATTATATAAAAGAAATCAACTGGACTTGTTGCACAGTCTATTCAGTCTTCTCTGTGCATCGAAGCTAAAAGTTTTTCTTCACAATGGCTCAACGCCTCTTTGAGACGCACCACAGCTGCCATTTTTTTGAGCAAGTAGCCAAATCAGGACCAAGATACGTCGAAAAGACTTTTCGAGAGCACTATGCCATTCTCAATATGCAGATAGTAGGTCTTTGTGAAGGATGTAAGAAGTGGGAAAATATTAAGAAGAATCGGTATCAAAACATCGAATGTTGGGATAATACTAGGGTTCGTTTAAAAAAACGGGGATCTGACTACATCCATGCGAACTATGTTGATGGTTTTGATCAAGTCTGGAAATTTATAGTGACCCAAGAACCAATGGACAACACACTCGAGGACTACTGGAGCATGGTTTGGCAGACTGGTACTAGGGTTATTGTGATGTTGAATGGTGCCGACGCACCTGCAGTGCCCACTGTAAGTGACTGTTCCGAATTAAAAGGATTTACAGTCACCGTAAAAAGTATCGCTTTGCAAAATGATTATTTTGAAATGGTTATGAATGTATTTAATATTAAAATCATGCGATCAAGAACTGTTCATTGTTTCAAATACCTGAGTTGGCCAAAAGAAGGTGTTACTGACATATTAACGCTTATCATTTTTATAATAGTAGTAAATGAGAGGCACCAGTATTACATTAAACCCGGCTCGATGAGTCCGCCGCGTCCAATAGTTGTCTACAGTACCACTGGCATCGGGAGAGCTCCAACGTTTTGTGCTGTGGATATCTGTATGTTTCAATTAGTCAACTTAGCAAGTATATCGATACCAGCCGTTGTATTTGGTATTAGACGACAGAGACGTTTAAGCTTCGAGTCTTTAGACCATTATAATTTTGTCAATAATGTGATAGTTTATTTTCTAGCAACTATGCCACCGAACTGTAAGTTATACAAACGATTATTCTGTCATCGCTTAGATGAAAGTGCGCATTTTTAATCATGTCCACCGACAGTCAATAGATTATGTTGTTATTAAACTTTTGGCTTGACCAAATACTTATTAATAGTTGAAGTTTATTATTGTTAGCGATATGAGACTACTTATCATAATCATGAGGAAAATGTATGAAAAATATTGGCTACAAACTACAAAATGCTATAATTAATGACTAAAGCTCACTATCAAACTGAAAATACCTAGCTTCTATTGTTACGAAGTTAGTATAACGGGATACTTTGTTGCGATCGCACTCCTGCTGGAATTTTCGATGCATACTTTTGAATTAACTTTCGCGAGAATGGCTACCAATCTCTCAATGTTTCTTCGAGTTTGTGATTATATACAACGAGCACGAAACCCGAAATGCATGGAAATAATCATTCAAGAACACCTGGAAATTATCAATGTACCTATAACGAGTACTAGTGATAATTTTTACTTACCGAAAAACAAAAGGAAAAACCAAAGTCTGGACTATCCATGTTGGGACATTTCTCGGGTGGTGCTCAAATCCAACAACGACTCGGACTACATCAATGCCAATTATATGGCTGGATTTGACGGAAAATGTAAATTTATAGCGACGCAAGAACCAATGCCAACAACTTTCGATGATTTTTGGAGCATGGTCTGGCAGGAAAACTCTCGGATCATCGTGATGCTGAATGGTACCAAGCAAGAATCACAACCTACAAGCCTCCGGTATTTCTGCGTGACCCAAGATCATACGATATTGAAACAGTTTATCATCAAACAAGAAAGCATTAGGAGGGAATCCCATTACATGCACACAGCGTTGAGCATTGTTCATAGATCGAGTGGAGAATCAAGAATGATCCATCATTTTAAATACTTTGACTGGACAGAAACTGGCGTTCCTGATGTAGGACCGTTTCTTGAATTTCTGCTAACAGTCAACAAGCAAGACCAGTATTATTTCAGGCAAGCATTGATGCCTAACCAACTTCCAGCAGGTCCAATTGTCGTCCATGGTGATATGGGTGTCGGAAGAACAGCTGCATTTTGCGTCGCAGATATGTGCCTGTACCAAATAGTACACACAGCAACTGTGTCAGTGCCGTTAATGGTGCTTAAAGCCAGGCAACAACGGCGATTCAGCATCTCAACTTTGAACCACTACATGTTTATTCATAGTTTCGTCGTTTTCTTCCTGGTTGCCATTAAATCGAATCAAGAAATTTTCTTCGAATTTCGCTCTCACTTAGGCATAATTGATGCGCATTTATTGTCACTAGATTGTGGACCTACTATGTAAGTGAAGTATTAAATGCATTTATAATATTAATCGGTGTTTTGTTTATTTGACTAAGTTTCTTGTAATAAACTTTGTTTCTATCAAAATTATGGTGCTAAAATTATTTTTGGTGTACGCACGTGAATATTATATAAATAATAATACTTTGATGTTTTGAGGAAAATTATTTCTTGTCATACATCAATAAATTTTAAACTCTGTTTTTTTGGACTACAACGGATGTTATTGATTTGCGCAATGGCGTCATAACATCCAGTAGAAAAGGGAAAGATCAATTTAACAATTTAACTAAAATATTCAATCATGATTTACACACAGAAAAAATTAAACTGTAATAAATAACAGTCGATTTATAATAAGTAATGATCAACTGCTAAAAATTACCATTTCAAACAGTAAAATCGTGATTTTACTATTCACTTTATAATATTTACCATTTAAACATTACAATTTACTCTTTACATGGAAGAAAATACTATTTTAAACAGTAGTATTCGCTATGTAAATGTCTAAAATGTTTAAGTATAATAATTAACAATTCAGACTTAGATATTTATCATTTCGTAGCTAAAAAATGATCGCAATGATATGTAAAAAGTATAAAATAAAGTTAGTAAATTTCTAATACAAACAACATCAATATTTACAAAGTAAAATGATAAATTTTAAACGCAACGCTAAAAATCAAACTGTAATTATTGACTTGCTTGGACTGGTAAAATGTATATTTTAAAAGTATAATTTTTACTGTTTGAAACTGTAATTTTTTTAAGATGAAAGAGTCGTTGTTTACTATAGTGACATCAACTATTCACTTATTTCGGATTTTAAATTATAAATTGTGGCTTTTATACTTTCTACATTAAGTTCCGTAATATTTATATTTTTGCCACCCCGATGTCCGCTTTACTGTTTGAAACTATAAAAATTAACCGGAATCTGAGTGAATATTACAGTTTACTTTTTTCCGTGCAAAATTGATGTCGAGTCAAAATTTAAGTCGTAGATTCAACGTATTGAACATTTAGATATCTTAAAATTATGTTTCAATTTATTAAGCCTTGAGTTTCATTTTGGCTACTTAATTTTTATTATCACCTTTTTTTTTTCTTTATGAGATAAATTACAGTAGAAATTTTTTAATAATTTCTATAAGCTATAAGAAAGTGAATAAATAGTCAAAATTTGATAAAAGAAAGTTGATATTCTAAAATGATAAAATTTTGATTTTTTTATCAAATTTTTTACTATAACCTTTTAATCGACAAGAATTTTGTCCATCACTAGAACTTCCACGAAAAAATTAATGTTTCCTCGTCGCGTGTCAAATCAAATCCCTTCTCTCTCCTGAAATATTTAACAAATCCTACCGTGCAATAACTCTAATAATATCATGCTGAAAAGTTTTTTATAAGGTGACTACGACCTAATTAGGTTTCAGTTTAATACAACCATTACTCGCGATACCAGTGTACTTAACAGACCTAACATAAATAAATATCAATAAAAGCGTCCAAAATTATCATGGAAGCTCTAAAAGACGGCGCCGTGTTCCATCAATAAAGAAGAACAAGCCCGATCCTTCTGCGAGCTTCGTCCATGGCAATAACATCACAAAGAAGTTTATGGTGTTCAAAGAATCGTCTGAGCAAGGCCTGTACCTCCTCGCATGGGCCCTGCTGGTAACTGGTCGGGTTGTCATTATATTACCGATCAGGCTAACGCAGTCGTTGAGTGGATTGATACAGTTAGCTGAGTACGAGGACAGATTGACATTAAATTCAACTCAATTCACATCTGTCCTATGATAGCGTAAATGCTTGAGGGCAGGGTTTTTCCTTGCCAGCAAACTTGGCTGTGTATTTCCTATGTGAGGGTAGGATAGATATACGTGCGTGTATAGCTCTTTTGAGCCCAGGAAACGGCCTCTTCGGAGGTAGGCGAAAGCCTCGCCATATATTCTTCTTCTGTTCAAAGAATCGGAATCTGATATCTCATTTGAGGAATTTTAGGACTTGATATGGAAGACTGGTAGCAGAGTTATCGTGCGATTTGACAAAGGAAGATCAATGAAGCATTCTTGGTTGAATAGTTCTTCATCCCTTGAATATAATATCGGGAAGTATACTTTATGGAAAAAGACTCTTATTGATAAATATTACACTCAGATAAACTTGAAGGTAAGAAATAACAAAGAAAAAAGTTCAAGGAAGATAATGCACTATCAATACCACGACGTTCCAGATCATCAGGCGCCTTTTCACTCCACGCAGTTTATATGCTTTTGGAAAATGGTGAACCAGAAACATGAAGGATGTATCTTGGAAGGAGCTAAAGGGAAGAAGAAAGCACTCAGCCCAATTGTGATGTACAGCGCCAAATGTTTTGAAAGACTTGTGTCGATATGTGCGATAGACATCTGCTTGGAACAATTGACGGAAGAACAACCAGTGTCGGTAACTAAGACTTTTATGCACATCAAGAGCCAATTGTCTGTTCAATTGATCAGCTCGGATGAAGAGGAATTCGTTAAGAAGACTGCACCACAGCTAACGCTCATTTATTCATAGAAAAGAAGAAGACAACAGTAATAGTGGACCTGATATTAAATCGTTCAGAAATCGAGTTAGGAAATACTGCTTGCTTTTCAAACGCAAGTCTGTTGTTTGAGTGTTTAGGGTTGGCACTAGGGTAAAGATGAAATATTTTTGTGATAGTCTTTAGAGACACTTGTTGTTTGAGGGAATGGCTTTGACTGAAGAAAAAGAGATTTTAAATAGGGTTTAGAAGATTCAGGCAAGCTTTCTTTGAGGTGGCCTCCAGCAGCTGGCTTTTTTTTTTAATGAGAATGATAATGATAGCACATTAGTTGTTTTGTCGATTTGTAATCATGGATTGTACTACTCAAAGTATAAACAATGTCATAAGTAAACTGCAGAGGAATAGAGACAATAAATTCAATGTTATTAAGAAGTAAGGTTTGCGGTTGGATGAATCAACTAATAATTATGTTTAAAATAAAGTTATTTTATATGTGTCTTATAAATCTTTTTTAATTTAAGCCACTTATATTCTGAGTGGATTTAATACTTCACGAGATAGATACTAATGGATCTCCATAAAATCCGAAATGGATTTTATTGAAAGGGATGTTATTCATAAACGAGCGTGCAATATCGCTAGATTTTTGAGTATCAAGCAGCATAACTGTTCCCAATGTACCCATAGAAGGTAAGTTTCATAAAAATTAAAGTTTTGAGTTGATGAAAGTTTAAACTCCAAGGTCAAATCAGCAAGACCGTTTGCGACATTAATAATCTTAATAATTATTGGTATCGAACATTGTTGACTGATTTTATGATTACAACATTGACGAGAGGTAATTATGATAAGAATTGACCCTATTCGTGATCCGGACTCAGCAGATCCAAACAGTGACAGAAGGTTACAACTACACGACGTAAGTGCTGTTGAAAAAAGACATTTGAGACGCTTCTGCATTATACAAATCAAGGTTCAAAATAACGGACAGTTTCGCTTGTAGAAAATAATTTTTCAAATTTTTCTATTTTTTTTTATTTAAATTCTTAGATTTCGACATTGACCACATCCCTGGTCGACGCTCAGTACATTTTGTATAGGAAATCGCATTACCCCAACAGTAATGAACGCGATCTTGAAATTTTTAGACTTAGAAAATATTCAGCTGACTTAGAAAATATTCAGCTGTAGATTAGATGACGTCAGGACAAAATTAATGTCAAGGCCAGTCCGCGTCATCAATGGCGTCATAAATAGTTCAATATAGAGAGCACGCTGAGTAATAAACTCCAGTTTATGTGTATTCGTTACGTAGGTAAGGTCGTTGACTCCTATGATACGGCCCTGACCTTTATTATGTAGTCCTGTTAAAGGTGAATTTACATTGTGAACATGTTGTTTACTCCTGAGGTATAGTTAGTGAGTAAGGTACACACGAAGTATATAGTA
>NC_058161.1:20293235-20301258 GCF_020080835.1 Cotesia glomerata | reverse complement strand
TTTAGAAATGGGGAAAAAGGAAATTTTCAACGCTTAAAGAAATTCAATTTACGAAAAATAATTAATAAAAAAATTAAAAAGCAGTAGGTTTCCGGGATATTTAATAAAATAATTAGGTTTGAAATTGTAATTTTTACATGTGAATGGAGATTCCATCAGCCGTGTATTTGGTTAAGAATTTAATGCAATTAACGATTTTAAAAAAATTTTATTTTCATTGAATTTGATTGAAAAAATAATAAGCTAAAGATTAAAACAATAAAAAAAGTAGCTTTCGAACGTATTACGGATATATTTTATATTTTTTATGAAAAATCACTCGGAACTTGCGTTCTTTAAAGTCTTGTATTTGACTTGGCAACACCGTTTGCGCAGTTACCCAAAGCATAAGTAACCGCGGTTTTTTAAATGCTAGAGGATCTTAGTCATTTCAGTTAGATAGTCAACATGAATAAATTTTAAGGTTAGGGAACTCTTTTTGTGTTGTCAAGTGTTTACCGGTAATTCAGGCGCTATATTTTTTATTAGTCAATTAAATGTTAATAATTATTTAATGAGTAAATTTATCGGAAGTATCCTCTAAAATGTTATTAATTAATTTAAAAATTAATTCTAAGATAACAAAAGTATTTATAGGTATTATTTTTTTATAGACATTCTTTACACTAAGAGGGTACTTGGATCTCCTTAAACTTTTCAAAGCAAAACTTATATTTTTCCCTTATTTAGAATTCTAAAAGCTGTATACTATACACTTTATGCGTGTTTTACTCAACAATTATACTTCAGAAGTAAACAACATATTCACAATGTAAATTAACCTTTAACAGGACTACATAATAAAGGTCAGGGCCGTATCTAAGTGCTAGACGTGTTTTTTTCAGCTCTCTAGTTTCGGTGTTTTTTATGCACTTAATTTTTAGTTATTTCTTTTATTCAGTGGTAGTTATAGGTAGTTTTAACTGAGAATTTCTTTTTGCTAATTAGTTTTGTCGTGTGAGCTTTGGATATTGACGAATTTAATCATAAATTGTGAGACCGCGTGTTTCTCCAGTCTTCGAGTGTAGGCTGTCTGTCAGACGTGCTATTGAGCTGGATTTTTCGAGAGATCGATGCGCGCAACGGTAATTTCTGGTACTAATACTATTACCGACGGGCAATTTAAAATGCCTAAAGTTAAGTGTGCGCTGTGTTTTCTTAAAATTGTGAAGACAGTAGACTGTGTTAAGACTTAATTAAAATGTAAGCATTGTTTTCATTCTGAATGTGTTGCAACTAAGTATTCAGTAGACCTGACGAAAGATTCCAATGCTGTCTCGGATAAATGCTCTTCATGTTTTATGGAATCTACAGTGACTAATTTGTTAGAGAAAATAGAGGGTAGATTAGCTGGTCTTGAGTCAATGAAAAAGTCGCTCGAATCGATGACAGAGACTGTGGCAACGTTAGTTAATGACAACAAGGAAATTCGTGAGGATCTAAAGGAATGTCAAAATAAGATTGGCTCAGTTGGAAATGATGTTAAGGAGGTTACTAGCAAGATTGAGAATGTATCTCGAAAAGTCAACGATCACAATACCCGTCTTGCTGCTGTTGAAAGTAAAATCACAGGAGCTGCTGGTGCAAATGCTGTTTTGGCAGATTATGACACGAGTCTGCGTGTTGCTTGTCTCAGTCTTGCGAATCAGACAGATCCAAATAAGCTTGATAAAGATTTTGTTCCTGCTTTGGCTAACTGTCTTGATGTAGCATTGTCTGAGTTTGAAATTATTCGTGCTCAGTGCATGGGAAGGAAGAAGATCAATGCCCAGTCCGTGACAGGAAGGATAAGATCTCGAGCTATCGTTGTTGAGCTTACTAGTGCTTCTAAGTGTAGGCAATTGATTCATGCTAAGAGAAAAAAAATGCCTAATCTGATGGCTGATAAAATTATTGCGACGTTGCCCTTCAAATAAAGTCAGCGTAAATAGACGCACGCCAGTTGAATTACGTGAACTTTGTGATAAAGTTCGTAAGAGGTTCACGCAGATTGATGCTAAGTTCATTTGGATTATGGATGATGCTGTCCTCATACGCAAGGATGCGTCTTCTAAGCCAATCAGGATTGTGCCTTCAACTAATCTTGAAGGTATTGATCTATAGTCATAACCGGACATTGCTTCATCGTCGCGTCACTTGCCACCGTTACCATCGCGTCTAGACTATTGTCAGATGCCAAAATCGTGTATTTCAAGATGTAACTGGTTATAATTTTTGGAATTCGCTTCGGATCGAGGTCACATCAGCTGCCACATTAGAGGAATTTCGCAATGTTTGTTTTCGATTCTTGCAGCACTTAGAGTAAGACAATGAGCATGATTAAGAGTGAATATTGAAAAATACGGTTTGATGATGTTGGAAATGTTGGAAATGTCCTGTAGTTATTATTATTGCTACTATTATTGTTTTCATGAGCTATTATTCTTTAAAATGTTATTATTATTATTAGTTTACTATATTAAATACTGTTGTCAATGCGATTCATTATAATTATCTTTGTACTATAACTACCTTTATAATTTGTATAAGAAATATAGTCTCAGGGAGTTAAGCTCCATGACCGAGAAATGAATAAATGAATAAATAAATAAATTATAACGTTTAAATGGTAAATATTAAAAGTGAATAGTAAAATCACGATTTTACTGTTTGAAATGGTAATTTTTAGCAGTTGATCATTACTTATTATAAATCGACTGTTATTTATTACAGTTTACTTTTTTCCGTGTAGGTATAAAAAGATCAATTAAATAGTGGTGATGCTATTTAGCTAGATATCTTCTGAAGATATTCTTTGTTAGACTATTTTAATATAATATTTATATTTTAGTTAAATAAAATTAGGAGTGTTAATTTTTTTAATATTTCTGTTCTAATATTTCAAACGTTAATTCCAACCCAACCCAGTTTGCCTAAAGCGGCTAACATTACACACAATCGTTGAAAAATTGCTGGATGGCCATAATGAACCTCATAAGGATCCTACGCAATTAATAGTCTAATGATTTGTAGAAACGCAAGCGTATAAATGACGTGAATTCTTAAATAGCACTCCCTGGTCTCTATTTTCTGCGTAACTACCTATCGAAGTTCTTATTTAGGGTAAAGGTCACATTAATTCCCAAAAGTAACATTAGCACCACAGTACATCAGCTTCGACAAAGGGTGTAATGAAAATTGGGTTCATTATCGGCCATTTGTCTTAATTAATAATTTTATAAACCATAAAGCTGTCAACGATACACCCGAATATTATTAATATTATTCCCGTGCATAAGCTGTTTGTTTCGCGATGAAGTCATTCGGGTTTTCTCGATTTCAAATTTTGTCATAGGTCACCACTTGTGTTTATATCTTCCAGCAGATAACAACAATGAAGCATAAACTTCTTTAATTACTTCGGCTGTTTATCATACAATGGTCACTCAATTTTATTATTATCGATGCATGGACATGACACGTTATCGGGTCGTCTTTGATAACATGAAGAGCGGTTTGTGAAAATAATTTTCGGAACTTCGGAAATTCGCGAATTCGGAAATTCAAGTACCAAAAGAATGGCCATTGAAGACTGCAGAAAACTTGATTTTTCAATTGGTGAGACAAACAATTAGAAATCATCAATCAGGTGTGAAAATCAGCCTCACCGTTTCAGACGTGACGGGTTTGGTTACAGATAATGAGAACGGACCTGGATATATTTTTAAAAAGATAGAAGAAATGTAAGTATTGCATGAAATTTTATTTAAAATTTTTTTCACCTCATTTCGGCGACTATTTTTATAATAATACTTGTGATAGTTTCGAAACTTTTCTTAACGAAAATAAGAAGTTGAATTATCTAAAACAATGTTGAAATTTAGTTAAAATTAGAGTGTTTTCACGAATTACGTGCGAGTCCTTCTAATAAATTTTCTCTCGGGTTTCTTCGCTTCTTTCGGATTTACCACATGATTAACTCCTTTGATAACTGAGAGTTTAGAGAAATTCTAACCTGATATTTAAAAAAAAAATTGTTGTTGGTATTTTGGACGACTGATGATAAGAAGCATCAGAGAGTGGTTTACGATCGAACTAATTTTTTTCGCCCCATACTTCGGCAACTATTTTTATTATTATACCCTTGTTAGTTAACGGAATCTAAATATTTAGCATACTATTGTCTCGATTATTTAATGGAGATTAATTGCATACTTTTAAAAAATTTATTTAGTGCAATAGAAACGGAAAAAAACATCAAAATAGTTTAAAAAATTTTCCCGTCCGTCAAGTATGAACCTGGTAAACACTGTAGCTTGCTAAAATATCCATTAATTCGGTCAAATGTTTTTTTTTTAATTCTTTGAAGGAATTGCAGGCCACTTACCGTGGATGGCTATGTAACTCAGTGTCGTTTAATTGCAATTAATAAAATAAAAAAACCAAAAGACTGTATATATTTATATATTTGGTACATTTATCCTACTAAAGGCGCCTAGGTATTATCGTCCTATTACAGCTGTTTTATATTTTTCATTTTGTTATTATTTCATAATTAAAGGAGCATTACGACTTTAAGATTTTATTTTTCTTGTTTTTGCTGTCAGTCATGAAGACACCTGCCGAATAGATTTGATTATACCGTTAAAAACTGAGTTAGTAATGCCTGAAGCTAATCTCTTGGGTCCCACAGGATAGCCTCGGGAGTAAGTACTCTTAAGGGGTTATACGCACTTGCGAGGCTCAAAAATAACGTTTTTTTACGATTTTTTTGTGGACACAGCTTTTATTTATTAAGTACAAGTGATAGTAATTCTGAAAGAGCACACTTTGAAGAATATAATTGTGTATTACTCGTGTCAAAATATTGATGTGCACCGCCTCTGCAGATGATGTCCCGAACGACCTCCAAAAAAAGGCGCTTGGCGGTGAGCACGATTTCGTCGGTTTGGAATATCTGAAATAAAAAAAAAAGGTGAATTCTTTTAAAGGATAGATAAATGCAGGTATTGAACGAAGGAATAAACAAAATTTTCATTTTTGACAAAATGGCGGCAATTTGAAAAAAATTTTTCGTTTTCGATGAAAATTTTCGCTCTAAATTGTCAAAAAAAAAATAGTAAAAAATTTTTACATCTTATTCCTTCGTTCAATACCTGAAGAATGTATCTAAAAAGATTGTGTTAAAATTTCAGCCCGATTAGTTGAGCCATCTCTGAGAAATCTTGCTCACTGACTCTGAAATGACAGTTTTGAGATAAACGCGTTTAAAGTTTCAGAAGTAGTTTACACATAGGTAAATTTCGTTTTTTTACACGCTTTTTATTAGCTTCACTTGTATGTCAGTTTGTCAGTTTGTCAGTTTGTCAGTTTGTCAGTTTGTCAGTTTGTCAGTTTGTCAGTTTGTCAGTTTGTCAGTTTGTCAGTATGTAACTCTCCTTCGCATAAAGAGACTACCATAATGATATTATTTAAATTTTGATTATTATCAACCTAGAACCCAGGTGATGACCTTCCTAGTCATCCTCTGATGACCATCCCGAAGTTATATCTCGAAACCAGGTGTTTTCCTCCGTAGGTTTTCATCGGGAATGGCACAGATAAACCCGTACATCAACCCGGAATCCTCTGATGACCATCCCGAAGTTATATCTCGAAACCAGGTGTTTTCCTCGGTAGGTTTTCATCGGGAATGGCACAGATAAACCCGTACATCAACCCGGAATCCTCTGATGACCATCCCGAAGTTATATCTCGAAACCAGGTGTTTTCCTCCGTAGGTTTTCATCGGGAATGGCACAGATAAACCCGTACATCAACCCGGAATCCTCTGATGACCATCTCGAAGTTATATTTCGAAACCAGGTGTTTTCCTCCGTAGGTTTTCATCGGGAATGGCACAGATAAACCCGTACATCAACCCGGAATCCTCTGATGACTATCCCGAAGTTATATCTCGAAACCAGGTGTTTTTCTCCGTAGGTTTTTTACACGCTTTATATTAGCTTCACTTGTATGTCAGTTTGTCAGTATGTAACTCTCCGTGGGTAATTTGCGCGCCTGAATATTTTTGATAATCAACAAATAATAGTTTAAAAAACTAAAAATCACGCTTTTATAAATAAACCAAACTAAAAGTAAAATAAATAATAGTTTAAAAACTAAAAACACGCTTTATAGAAAACCAAACTAAAAATAGAAAATAAATTTTAATAAATTTAAATTAAGAATAGTGTTAAAAATTTCAATAAATATAAATTAATAATAGTGTAAATAAAAAAATGTATTTTATTTTAAAAAAAGCGTGGGGTGCATGGTGTCAATAGTTATAAATATTTTATTGACAGATATGAGTAGAGTGATTATCATTTTGATATCTTAAAAAGCACCCCACGCTTTTTTTAAAATAAAATACATTTTTTTATTTACACTATTATTAATTTATATTTATTGAAATTTTTAACACTATTCTTAATTTAAATTTATTAAAATTTATTTTCTATTTTTTAGTTTGGTTTTCTATAAAAAGCGTGTTTTTAGTTTTTTTAAACTATTATTTTTAAACTTACATGGTATCATCGATTCCAGGGCCATAAGAGGGACCTTGTGTAGGATCCTTAGCTTCCAGTAAGTCCAGCTGGTGTTATCGTCAAGCCATTCTTTCTTCGCGCGTGCTCCCTAGCGCTCTCGCGTCGGAGATCATCACACGCTCTGCGTCCTCTTTCTGAGCATAATCATGAGCTGCGGTGCCTAATAAAAGCCCTAATGCACTCATAATGTGTAACAATGATGTTGTACCTTCATTATATGTTGCAGCTGCAATGTAAGCCGCTATTTCAACAACTTTAGAGCCACATGGAACAACTATATCAATGATTTTTCCAGTGTAATATCCGATCAATGATGTCACTCCATATAAAGAAGAATACCCTCACTTCTTCCAGGTTCCGTCACCCGAAACTGTTAATTCTCCATCATTTTGGTCACCTTGGTTTCCAGCAGTCGCTTCTTTTTCCTCGGTACAGGCTTTTTCAAACAGTTTTTCAGCTGCTACTTTCACACAAGAATAAATGTTCTCAATAATCAAGTCATAAGTGTTTTGTGTTAAAAAAGCAGGCATATCCATCAAGCCACAAAATTTAGCTGCGCCTTTTAATCCTAGTTCCAGAATTCTCATCACAAATATAAATCTTCTGTTTATTTCGTAAGAATGCTTGACAAAAGGGCTGGAGTTTATCACACGATTCTCACACTTATCACACAGTACAACAATTTTAAAACCAAGTCCACGGGTAGAAGCAGTTTCAAATTTTATGTTTCCCTTCCAAGACTTACATTGCACATATTCACTTATCGCAGCAAATACTGTAATGAAGTTTAAAATTCTATATTCAATCGAAGGATCACGTGAAACTAAAATCTCTTTCTTCATTTTGAATTTTTTAGTAGACGCACTAAAACTACTTTCATCCGTTTCAGTAGTCTTTGGATTAAAAGTCTGTGTTCTCTTCTTTCTTCTAGATATTTGGACATTTTCGGTACTTCTACGAGATCTCGAACATTTACGAGGCATTTTTTTAACGTTTAAATAAAATTCACAATAAAACACAAAATTCACAAGTAAGTTTGAACTGAACGCACGATTTTACAACGTAGCAGAACAATTTAGACTGACGAAACACTTCTTTTAGGTTATAATATAACTGGATGTGGCCTTCAAGTCTTTAGTATACCTAACTATTATACTCGTATTCTACAAGAAAACAATAGAATAAAGGGTCTCAGGTAGCGCGCCTCATGCGTGCATCTGCTTGTCCAGTTCTTACTGGCCCTACTTTCTAACGCTCTGATGTGGCCTTACAAATTCAGGTATATCTCCGAAAGTATTTATCGGATTGACTTCAAACTTTCAGAGAATAAACTCAAATATAAGTACAATCCAAAAATGAAAAAAAAAACGATTTTTTGAAAATTCTAACTGCGTATAACCCCTTAAATAATTAAA
>NC_058161.1:20277606-20293135 GCF_020080835.1 Cotesia glomerata | reverse complement strand
TTAATGTGTTGCCAGTAAATATATTGTGACTAAAGTTTATTTCTATTGTGGTCAAAAGACATTGACAGTTAACGAAATACCGCGATAATTGATGATAAGAGAAATTATATAAAGGAAATCAACTGGACTTGTTGCTGAGTCTATTCAGTCTTCTCTGTGCATCGAAGCTAAAAGTTTTTCTTTACAATGGCTCCACGCCTCTTTGAGATGCACCACAGCTGCCATTTTTTTGAGCAAATAGCCGAATCAGGACCAAGATACGTCGAAAGGACTTTTCGAGAGCACGAGTCCTGGGTTTCGATACGTATAAAGGCTTGTAAAAATGCTTACCGTAAGATGGACGGTGTGGCTTAATGTATATAGAATAAGCGAAAGGAAATTTAGTATAGACCGGATAGCTCAAATGGTAGAGTAGCCGACATGTCTTCGGAAGGTTTTGGGTTTGAATCCCAGTCCGAGCTATCTAATAATTTTTTTTCGCATATTCTATAAACTCACATTAAGATGATCCTCTCCACATTCCTTTCTCAATCCTTTCCTACCAATATCTTGTTACGTGAATGTGGAACGCTTCACGTAATAATTACCGTAACTCCCATTCTTTCCTGCTTCACAGCATTATTTATATTTGTTTATTGGTATCGAACATTGTTGACATATTTTATGATTACAACGTTGACAAGAGGTAATTATGATAAGAATTGACTTTATCCGTGATCCGGACCCGGCAGATCCAAATAGTGACAGAAAGTTACAACCACATGATCTAAGTGCTGTTAAAAAGACACTTTTGAGACGCTTCTGCATTATACAAATCAAGGTTCATCATAACGGCCAGTTTCGCTTGTAGAAAATAATTTTTCAAATTTTTCTATGTTTTTTTTATTTAAATTCTTAAATTTCGACATTGAACAGGCCCCTGGTTGACGCTCAGTACATTTTGTATAGGAAATCGCATTACCCAAACAGTAATGGTCGCGATCTTGAAATTTTTAGACTTAAAAAATATTCAGCTGTAGAGTCGATGACGTCACGACGGAATTAATGTCACGGTAAGTCCGTGTTCTCTATGGCGTCATAAAAAGTTCAATATAGAGGGCACGCTGAGTATTTAGCTCCAGTTTATGTGTATTCGTTACGTAGGTAAGGTCGTTGACTCCTATGATACGGCCCTGACCTTTATTATGTAGTCCTGATAAAGGTGAATTTACATTGTGAACATGTTGTTTACTTCTGAGGTATAGTTATTGAGTAAGGTACACACGAAGTGTATAGTATACAGCTTTCTAAGTTTAGAATCAAAATGTTGAACAGATCTCTTCTGTATAGCAACAGGTGAAGATCAAATTAAATTATCTATTTATAAGGGTGATTAATCAAACGTTAATATAGCTCGCGGAAAAAAATGTTTTAAATTTGCTAGGAAATATTGTTATTATTTAAACCGCAATCGATTTTAAACTTACTATCAGCAAAATTGGTAAATACCCAAGTTTTATTTGTGGCTCATAACAACAATGGTATAGGTATTGAAATTCACCAATCCGATAAGCGTTTCAAAAACAGGAAAACAGTGGTCAGTTCTCCGCTAATGAAAGTCATAACAATAATTGATAGGTTGAACTGGTTTTATCACGACGCTTGTATTGGTGCTTATAAATTCTTATCTATCAATGGATTCTTTCGAGAATTGTATAATGTTTTCATTGGCAACATGCCTACTTGAAGATTAATTAGTATTGTTGACATTTAACTCCAGGTTTTACTCAATTAAATATGGAGCAATAATATTTTGTTTCAAGAATTTTTATGTATTTACACACTCCCGACAATTTCAATCAAATAGATAATAAAATTAATCGTTAACTTTTTAATTTAAACGGCACGGGGTGTAAGTAATAGCTATAATTAAAAATTAAACCGTTTGTTTTTTATTGTTGTACACTGTTTAATGTTCTTTTTATTTTCTAGGTTCGTCCATCAAATTTATACCAATAAAAATATGCGAATAATTTTTATAGTTTTAGTCTAATTAAATGCTGACGTGATCCTAAAGCTTATTATTTCACGGAAAGTGGAGACTTTAGATATGACTTTACGTGATAATTTACAATTAGCGCCTTTAAATAAAGGTAAATAATGTTTATAGCACTGCGTGTCCTAAATTCGTATTTAGGACTCGCTCAACTGTTGACTTAAATAAACAATTATGAAACGAGTAGAGAGGAATTTTTTAGGCTACGGGCTCATATTTACGATCAATTCGTACATTTCTGCTCTAAAAATTTGACTTTCACCGCAAAAAAAACGAAAAAATATATTTAAAAACATTCAAAGCCCCGAAAAAATACAAAATAATAAATAATTAATGATTAAAATTACATCTTTTTGTCGGTTATGATTCAGTCTGAAGTATGCAAAAACCTCTATTAATGATTCACAAATGTTTTTTATTAACGATTTCGCTCAGTCGTAAACATTATTCTGGTGTGAAATATTTTCTGAACATTATTTAATTTAACAACAATCTTATTCCGTAATAAATATAGACAGTAATTTAGTAATTTAGTAATTACAGTGATTTAGACGATGATTATAATGATTTTGTTCCTGACGAGATAAAAGAAAAAGCGAAGAATATAGCTTTACAATCAATGCCAACAAAATCTAGACGAATGTATGTGGCAACTTATAATGCTTTTAAAGCATGGCGTAAAGAAAATGTTAAATCAAATTCTTTTGCTGAAGATGTAATTGTAGTCTACTTTGATAATCTTTCTCAAAAATATGCCTCTTCCAGTTTATGGGCTTTTCATTCGATGTTAAAAACTACTATCAAAGCATTTGATGATGTTGATATTGGTAATTACAAAAAAGTAACGTTTTTTTTGAAGAAACAAATGTGTAAATACGTTGCTAAAAAATCTGAAGTTTTTACAAAAGAAAATATCGAAAAATTTCTAAATGAAGCCCCTGATAATAAATATCTTGCTATAAATGTAATTAAATATTTATTGATATGTTTAGTATGAAAATGTCTGTATAGTCTAAACATTTGTTTATTTTATTCTTACTGTTGCAGGTTTGTTTAATATTTGGAATTTCTCGTGCTTTAAGAAGAAGTGAATTCATGAACATGAAACTGGAAGATGTCAAAAAAATTGATGAGAACACTTTATTTATTAAAGTTCCGATAACAAAAAATAATCAGCCAAGATCATTTACCATTAATGGTATATATTACGACTACGAAAAAAAATATATAGATGCTAGGCCCCAAACCTGTAAAACAGATAGATTTTTTTTTAAATTACCAAAATGGTCGCTGTACTTGTCAGCCCATAGGAATTAACAAGTTTGGTTCAATGCCTAGAACCATTGCTGAATTTTTAAAATTAGAAAATGCAAAGAAATACACAGGACATAGTTTCCGTCGAACATCTGCCACATTGTTAGCTGATGCTGGAGGTGATATGACAGTGATGAAGAGACATGGTGGTTGGAAGTCATCAACAGTAGTTAAAGGTTATATTGCCGATTCCGTTAACAACAAAAAACGTACTCATTCTATGATCACCGATGGAATTGTTTTGAATAAAAAAACAAATACTGTTGGATCCACTCCTTCATCTACTAAACCATCTCCTGTTATTATAAACATTACCGTTTTGAATAAATCAACCGATTCAGATGTTTCGACGAAAAAAATTTTTACAAAAATTTCAAATGTTTTAAAACAGCAGTCTCAATGTCCAAACCCAAAGATAATGTTTCATCAAACTTTGACCAACCTTGTTCATCAGCATCAAATGAATTTAAAGTTGATACATTACGCCATCAAAAAAAAAAATTTAAATCTACTTTGCAAGAAAATACTGTTGCAAGAAAGAAAAATTCAACTTCTCAATTCGACGATTGTGAAACTCCTCACTATTATCCTCACTATATATATTCGTTAAGATTTTAATAATAAATAGAAAGTGAAAATTAACATTTTTAAAAAAATTAAAGATTATAAAGTGACAGCTAAATTTAATGTTATTTAATTTTATGTATTGATTGTTTCAATGTGTGAATTTATTTTTTGTTAATTAATATTAATCACTTTGGATTTATTTGATATATGTTTGTTTCTGCCCCTGGACCCCGATTTTGGGCCCACATATATCGCCGCATTTTTAATAAAAAATAGTATGTGCAACTCGTGCGACGTTGTCGATTACTACAATTAGATTATACTATTAGACTATTTTTAAGTATTCTAAATTTTATATATTTGGAATGCTTGCGGTCCTGCTATGCATGATATACTATTTTTGCTTTTCCTTAATTAATTTTTATATTTAAATTTAAATAAAACTGAAGACGAATTTAGGATACTGGTGCTACAAAATAGTGTAAGATACTCGTGGCTTAAATGAGCGATCATTCACGGCATGTTAGCGCACTCGCTTCGCTCGTGCGCTAACTTTACGTCGTCTCAAAGTCGCTCATTTAAGCCACTCGTATCTTAATGTACTATTAACATCACGCAAGCGTCTATTCAATGGTCCACTTTCGCTGATAAATTTAATAACATTCGATTTGCTATTATTTTTCTAAGCCATCAACTATAATTTCTCCGTGTTTTGATATTTTCAGTTGAAAATAGCCTTGAGAAATGTAATAAAATTTTTTATAATTTTTTCTACATTAAAATAAGTGGCGTGCTCTGAAAAGTATTCAGGAGAGCGCGTAAAAAGCTTCTCTAAAGTACTAGAAGTCATTATCATTAAACCAAAAATTTGAGATCCACACGAAGAGAGTAGATTGTCAAAATTTTAGTCTCTGTATGGTATAGTTTATGGTTTAGCTATGAGATATTTTATCACCTTATAGTTATGTTCATAAATTTATCGCAAGCTTTAGGCATTTACCGCTGTAGTATCAAGGGTATTCGCAGAATGTGACTATTAACTTTTTATTTACTTCATTAATTAATGAGGCTTACCTTTATATCCTATGATTCACACCAAAAAAGTACTGGTATAATACGAGCTAGCTTTAAGTGTGGATCCATTGGTGCTTTTAAAATAAAATTAAAAGACAAGTGCAATATTAGTTTTGGGTTGACTATAAGTGAGCGAAAATGAGACTCAGCCAAAAATATCTTAATGAAATGGAACTCACTCGATAAAATACACTGCTGTAATAAGATATCATCATGCAATCTTTCAACGTGGTTCTTTTGTTATTTATATGCTGGAGCAGAATAACGTTGTTGCCTACTTGTAAGTGAATTAGGTACATAATGTAATACCTTCTATTTACGTTGAAGGAAAATGTTTGACTGTTGTTATGCTACATTGAAAATAAACATCGACTGATAGTCATGAGGAAATCTGATGACCGGGTGAACCTGTAAATTGGCTTCATTCCAATTTAGCAATACCTATCTGGAGTTCCCGCGGGTTGCGATAAGACAAAGGAATGATAATATATTGACATAATAATGAAGAGTAGTTTTATGATACTTGTGAGGACAAATTTAGTGTCTATGGTTGTATAAAGTGTATGTTGTGAATTAAATAACACAAAATAAATTATCATTGCAGGTTTTATTAAGACTAATTCAAAATCTTTCATAGTTTATGGTTAAGATTACGCACAAATAAATCAACAATATAATAAAAACGATATTTACTAAATAACAAATCCAAGGGCTTGCAGCCTTCCAGCTGCACCGGAATTGTCTGTAATGAAAGTACATTACAATAATTAGGATATAACAAACATATTTTTTTCGAAAAAGTAAAAACAATGTATTAAAAGTAACTACCGTTGTTTATAACCGATAGAAAAAATAATTCGGACAGCCCCAGTCGGGAATCGAACCCGGATCTTTTGGTTACGCACCAAGGACTCTACCAGCGATGCCATCTGAGACATTGTTCGTAACAACCTTTCAGTCGAATAATTTTTTGTTTAACAGGATAACAGAAATATATTTATTAAAATAAAGATGATATAACTATTTATCAATAGTAGCTTAAGAAGGTTCGAGTGAATCTAATGTAAAAAATAATTTCCAACTTTGAGCTTTGAAATTAAGTATACGTATAAATGAATACGTAATTCATCTAATCCCAAAATTAAAAAAAAATTCACTGTTTTAGTTATGAGAAAATATTCCTTTTATTAGAGAAACTTTAGAATTGCTACAATATTTTTCAATATTATCTAACACAATAATAACTTAGTTGGAGTAAACAATTTAAGATTAAGTACACACGTGAATGAAAATTATGAAAAAGAAATTTTTCACTCTAGTGAAAGATCAATTTTTTATTTACAAAAAAAAAATTTATTAGCAAAAAATATATAATAATTACTTTATATTTTTTAAGTAATTACTTCATTATTATGAACATAAATATTTTTCTATTATTATGTGCGTCATTCCCATAATATTATAGGAACCATTCCTTTAAGGAGGTTCGAGCGAATCTAATGTAAAAAATAATTTCCAACTTTGAGCTTTTGAAATTAAGTATACGTATAAGTAAATACGTCATTTATCTAATCCCAAAATTAAAAAAATTCACCGTTTAGTTACTTAGATATTAAATTTAAAAATCACATATTTTATCTCCTTATACACGGGCTCTTATGGTGGACAAACTTTTGTCGAGACTTTAATTATTTTTTCAATATTAATCTCCCAACTTTAACGGATAAAAAACTATACACAGGAAACTTGTATTATTGCAAAATATAAAACAATTTAATAATAAAACATTACTGATATAATTTTTGAAATATTTAAAGTCAAATTTTATGTTTGTAACTCGTTTATCGTCAGCCACTTATTAAAATAAAGATTTGACAACATCGCGTCAACAGCTGAGAAAAAGAAAAGGATAGAAATATAAGGTAAAAGTCCCTATTATGAGACACTTTTCAAGGTAGGTTGAACATTTCTGCGAATAATAAATCCATTTAAAAAGAAAATACACTTTCAATCGCATTTTACAGTGATTTAATGATTATTAAATCAATATTACTAATGTCTTTATAATTTTTTTGGTTAAAAATGAATTAAATTATGGTTTTTTAAGAGAACCTATGAGACCCTATTTATGAGACACTTTAAAGTCACATGTCCCCAGTGTCTCAAAACCACAGGACCCTATTTTTGAGACAGTTAAAAATCAGTGAAATTGATCAAATTTTATATATTTATTAACTCATAATTAAATTTTATCAGTTAAATAATTAATTAACGAAAATTATTGAATTAAATCTATTTTTTCTTTCTTGATTTTTTTGTAATTCTTCGACTTGAGCAATTAACTTTTTCTTTTTCTTCTTGTAATATATTTTATTTTTTAAGTTTTTTCTTCTTTCATGTTTTTAACTTTTCTTTTTTAATTGTTTGTACCATTCATCAGAGATCCCCACAGATGGTAACTTTGACTTGCCTGTTTTTCAATTTTTATTATTTTTTCTTCAGTAAATAATCCAACGGCAAAAGTGAATATTTCTTTCAGAGGTTTTTCGGGAGATTTATCTAAAAATATGAATTTTTCGTAATTCTAATCATAATTCTTAAAACTAGTTCATAACTAATTATTTTACGTTACCGTTATCAACAGTTATTATTGAAAATTATGAATAAAACGATGTTCGTCAATCATTGCAGGCGTAGGATCCAAATTGTCTTTTTATAAATTCTAAAAACAGTCACATCAAATTAAATTTATCGAACCTTAATGTGAAGTTGACATTTACATACCTAATTGATAAATTTTGTTGTTGATAGGATTTGTAGGGTGAACATTTGTGAGCTCTGTTGTAATCTATCAGAGCTGTACAGACATATCTAAGTTTGTATCATCAGTAGAGATAGTTTGATCAATTAGGCTGTGTTCACTAAAAGTCTTTAGAAGGGCACCGTATTACATTATTGCTATCAGTTAATGATTCTTGAAGACTAACTTGACTAGATTGATATGTAACCATAAAAGTTGTCCATCATTAGTTAAATTATTTTATTCACAGTTTATCACATTAGAATGATTGTCTAAGATGATAACAAATTGTAATACATCTTTAATAAGTCAGTTTTCGTCACAGGTGACCCTATTGCTGCTCTGTAGAATAACAACTGAACAATAACATCCTCTTCTTTTAAAGATAATACTATCGCTGGCTCAGTTCTAATTTTTGCCTTCTCAGGACTAATACTTTTTCATCTAACAAAAGGTAGCAATCGGTACTCCATAAACAGCAACTGCTTTTCTCAAGGACAGCTCTATGTCTTCTATTGCTCTTAAAGCTTTTTCTATATTTGACGAATCATAATTACTTAAGCCTTTTAACTTTTTTCTTCAGTTTATTATTCACATTGGAACACAACACTTTTTTGGTTGAATTTGATGATTTAGTTTTTGTATCTTTAGGATTTTGTTTATCCCTCATTATCTCAGCTTTTTATTATAAATTAATTTTTACTTAGCCTGAAATAAATAATATACTTTTAGAGTCAATATACAACAAAAATATTATAAATTTATCCAAAACATTTAATTAAAAACAGAAAAACTTGTTGACAAAGTTATTCAATGTTATGATTTGAGGTTAGGTTCATAATTCTAAAGCTATTTGACTAAAATACTTACTTTTAGAAAAATATTTGAGGTTTTAATAACAGCCAATATTTTTATGACATATAATTGTACTATTTTTAATATTAATATAACATATTAACGTGTGGGAGTACTTTTCCACTCTCGGAAATTTTTGCGTCAACCACCGTACTCTTTGGGCCATAAAATCCCTTCCCCGGCATTCAAGGGGCTCATGACGTCACGGGACCCCAAGACCAACGCTAAGTGTTAGCAAAGGCTAACACCCTCAAGAGTCAAGGGGCATGAGGCAGATTTTCCTCAGCCACTGAGATATACACACCTACGGTCTAGGACACATCCTATTTTCCTTTATTTCACGCATCGTATTATTGTAATCGCGAAGTACTATATTGACATTATTATTTATACACGAACTTTATCTATTGTATCGTTTTCTGATAACTATATTCTACGGGATTGATTATTTATTGTGAGATTTAATTAACTTCATCCGAATATTGTAAAGAGTATAGTTATAACTTGAATAAATTATAAAACGAAAGAAATAGATTACTACAGAGTCAGAAGTGGGATACACTATCGTGCTCACATAGTGAATAGTGTAGTGAATAGTGCGGTGAACAGTGATTTTTAATAAATTTAAAATCATGAGTCGTGACCGAAGATCAAGGCGGGACCGTGATCATGAGAGTGATCGTCACCGGAAAGATCGGCACAGATCTCGATCACCGCATCGCCACCGGGAATCACCACCTCGGCAGAGGGGTGCTTCCAATAGTCGATTGAATCCAACTGTACCAAACAATCGACAAACTGACAGTGAAGCCAGCAGCAGCAGGAGTAGCGAGTTCCTGATGATTGAGAAACTCACAGAGGTCCTCTCAGGCTTTGCACAGTCAGCACGTACACCAAGACCTAGCGGTGGCAGTTTCACCAACGAGAAGGCGATTCCGGAGTTTGATCCCAAGGAAACCAGCCTATCTGCTGCGGAGTGGATTGCCAAGGTCAGCGCACACGCTAGTCTTTATGGATGGGACGAGCGGACAACCCTTTATATGGCGACATGCAGGCTTAAAGGTAACGCAAAACTTTGGTATACAGAATTGCATGATTCGCAGTTAACGTGGGGGGCATTCTCTTCTTTAATTGCCGAGCAGTTTCCGGGTGAGTCGAATTACAGTAAATTATTTAAAGAAGCCGCGAACTTCGAATGCGCCGTAGGTCATGATCTTGTTGCGTACTCTTTCCTTAAAATAGGAAAATTGAAGAAATTAAAACTTGAAATACCGGAGAATAAATTAGTTTCATGTGTAGTTGGGGGAATTCAAGACGATTCGATCCGCACTACTTTAATGACTCATAAATTCCAAACTATCGTGGAATTGAATGAGCGTCTCGCGAATTACGAAACTACGCATAAATCAAGAGATAAGAGTAAAGACGCGAAAAAGTCACACGCGCGAGAGTCCAGTAAAGTCAAAACTCGGGAAGACAAATCGAAAAACGTCTGTTACGGTTGCGGTAAACCTGGTCACCAACGTCACAACTGCCCAGAAGCAGATAATATTAATAAGCCAAGTAATTTGAAATCGACCAAAGAAACATCGGATGAAGACCCGTGTGGTTATTGCCATAAACCGGGTCATACGGAAAAAAAGTGCTACACCAAGCAGCGGGACGAAGCTAGGAAGAAGAAATCCGCATGACTAGATGTATGCTCAGTCGAAGTTAGTAAACCATTAATAACATGCGTCGTGAATGAACAAGGGAAAGAGTGTATGGTTGATTTGGGCAGCGACTGCTCAGTCATACGAGATCGCGAAGCTCGCTCTTTGGGATTAAAACTAAGACCAACTCAGGAAACATTGTCCGCGTTTAATCAAGCCGTAGTAACCCCAATCGCGAGAGCGAAATTGAAGCTCAAAATCAACGACACTACCTTTAGATTAAAAGCGTATGTGGTCCCAGACGATCAGCTATCAAGGGATATTCTCATTGGCCGTGACATCCTCAGGAAACCCCGGGTCAAAGCTATCGTAGATGCCACCGGTATACAGATCATTAGAGACACCGTTGAGGTACATATGGTTGAGGCCGGTAAGCGGAAGATAGAAGTAGCTGATGTATGCTGCCCGGGAGTGGATGAAGACAATCGGGATAAACTCGTAGATCTCTTGAATGAATTCCGGGACTGCATTGCTCTTAACATGAAAGAAATCGGCAAAGCCAGCGGAACAACTATGAAGATTCGACTAACAACCGACGCACCTGTTCATTCAGCACCACGACGATTATCTTACGACGAGCGTAACAAAGTTAAAGACTTAGTTAAGGAATTATTGGATGGGGAAATTATTCGGGAAAGCCATTCGCCTTATGCAAGTCCGATAGTAGTTCGTCACAAGTCCGGAGGAGATATCCGCATGTGTATCGATTTTCGAGGAGTAAATACGGTCACCGTCGTCGATCCTCATCCTATGCCTCACATAGATGACCAGATCGATCGATTAAGCGGAGTTTCATATTATATAACACTCGATTTAAAATCCGGATTTTATCAAATTCCTATGGACAAAGATTCTATCAAAGTGACTGCATTTGTAACCCCAGACGGTCATTACGAATTTCTACGCATGCCGTTTGGCTTAAAAGATGCACCCGCTGTTTTCCAAAGAGCCATAAACACTGCTCTCGGAGAATTGAGATTCACAATAGCCTTAGTGTATGTCGACGACATTCTGGTTATAGGCTCAAGCATAGAAGAGGCTTTCAAAAACCTAAGGCTTGTTTTGAAAGCGCTCAGGAATTACAACTTCACGCTTAATTTAGAGAAGTGTAAGTTCTTTCAAACAAAGATCGACTATTTGGGCCGGGAAGTATCCAGGGATGGAGTTCGTCCAGGCGCTCATAAAATCGAAGCCGTTAAAAACGCAGAAATCCCTAAAGACGTGAAAGGAGTGCGTTCATTCCTTGGCCTTGCGGGATACTTCCGGAAATTTATTAAACACTTCGCCCAAAAAGTCTCGCCACTAACAGATTTGTTGAAGAAAAACAGTCCTTGGGTTTGGACTGAAAAACATACTGGAGTAATAAACGAAGTAAAAGAAATATTAACAACAAGACCCGTTCTTGCTATCTATGACCCGACCCTTGAAACTGAGGTTCATACAGACGCCAGTTCAATAGGTCTTGGAGCCATGCTCATGCAAAAGCATGGGAACGAAAAGAAAGTTGTCTCTTACTATAGTCGTAAAACAACCCCGATAGAACAAAAATATCATTCATACGACTTGGAAACTCTTGCGGTCGTTGCAGCCCTCAAAACCTTTCGCGTATACCTGATAGGGATAAACTTCACTGTAGTTACTGACTGCAGTGCCGTGCGGGCGACCGCTGTAAAAAAGGATATACAACCACGTGTTGCCAGATGGTGGGTATATTTACAAGACTATAATTTCGACATTGTGTATCGACCGGGCGTTCAAGGAGCGCATGTTGATTATTTAAGTCGGTATCCCATTGAATGCTTAGCTATTGATGTCACTCCCAGCGAGTGGATCAAAGTTGCTCAAATGCAAGATCCCGACACTGAGACAATCATGAAGATCCTGGAGTCTGGAGATAGTCAAGCGAGTACAAAACATTATTTTTGAAATTTATGACCTTAGGAACGGAGTAGTTTTCCGAAGAACCGAGAATGGTAATAGATGGTTAGTACCACGAGCTTCTCGTTTCCACGTCGTGAAAATATGTCATGACGATCAGGGACACCTCGGAATTGATAAGACTCTCGAGAAACTGCGCGAACATTATTGGTTTAAAGGCATGAAGAGATTTGTTTCAAAATACGTTACTGCATGCTTACAATGTCTGTATTATAAGTCTACCTCTGGCCGTAAGCCTGGCATGTTACACCCCATAGAGAAGGTTGCCCTCCCTTTCCACACGATTCACATTGATCATGTGGGTCCGTTTGTCAAAAGTAAACGAGGCTATACCCAGATACTAACTATAGTTGACGGGTTTACTAAATTTTGTATTCTGGAGCCAGTGAAGGACGTTAAAGCCAAGTGGGTCATTCGAGCACTGACCCAACTCTTTTCACTTTTTGGAGTTCCTACTAGGATCATCAGTGACAGAGGCACGAGTTTTACGTCACAACTGTTTGCTGCTTTTTGTAGAGAATACAATATCAAGCACGTTCTCAATGCAGTCGCAACACCAAGGGCGAACGGACAGTGTGAGCGTATGAATCGGACGTTGCTGAATTCATTAGCAACTTCCAGTGCAGGGGCAGACGAAGACCAATGGGATAAATTTGTAAAGATAGTCCAGAGTGGTATCAATAGTGTTACTAATCGGACTACACAAAAAACCCCAGCTCAACTTTTACTTGGTTACAGGCCCCGCAGTATGGCAGATTCTGTCCTTTTAGGTTCAATTCAAAGCTCGTTGGACGCCCTGGATCTCAAGGAGATGCGAGAACAGGCGAAAGCAGCTACGGAAGTTGAACAGGAAAAGCAGAAGGCCAGGTTTGATGCCAAGCGGTCCAAACCACCACAGTATGCTGTCGGCGACATCGTTGTGGTTGCTACCAATCCGGTCGCGACTGGACAGAGCAACAAACTAGTCGCCAAGTCTAAGGGTCCTTTCAAGGTTACTGCAGTGCTGCCCAATGACCGGTATGAGGTCCAAGACTTGCGGGAGCTGCAGAAACCAGGGGACAAAAGACTGTCGTAGCGGTTGACAGGATGAAAAGATGGATATCCTTCAACGCACTGGAATAAATTAAGGTGAGATTATGATTCCTAATCAATGTTTGTAGTTTATAGATCTCAGAAACGTGTCTTTGGGTCGTGTAATGGACCAAAGAAGGGTGACCAGAACAACAGCGAGTGCTCTGGCGTTGAGGATCCATGATGGGTCTCCGGGATGCTCGACGGTGAGCTGACTCCCAGGGACAAGCAACGAGTTGCGTCGTCCGGATTCAGTAACCGTGCTGGTCTTTCTGAGAACTCCGAGCCACTGGGTCAATTGGACAAGGCAGTGGATGCTCGATCTCACCTACTGCCAAGGCAAGAGCTTCTGGAGCCTGTCAGCTTGCTACTGACGGGAGGAACCTTGGAAGTTCTTGGCCAGTCTGGCATGACTAGTTTCCGCCAAGTCGGGGGCTTCTAGAGCCCATCAGCTTGTCACTGATGGGAGGAACCATGGAAGTTCTCGGCCAGTCAGGCACGACTAATTTCGCCAAGTCTGGGATCTTTAGAGCTCGTCAGCTCGTCACTGACGGGAGAGACTATGGAGGTTCCAGGCCAGTCAGGCGTGGACTGTTTTGCCAAGTCAGTCGTTCTCTTGGTTCCTGGCCCCTGGTCAAGGCAGGTTCGGAGGACACTGGCCTAGGTTGGACCAGTTGGCCGCTAGTTAGAGTGTCATGCTGGACTTCAGTCAAGAGTCTTCAGGGACGTACCCTCTAGCGCTAGGCCCAGACAACTCAGTATGTGTATACCTAACTGAGGTCTCATCCTGAACAGGCATCCGTGGACTATACCGTTTTGGTAAACGGGTTTCACGGGGTAAGGCCCTGGAATGGTTGAGAATCCTATTTTTCCTATCCCTAGGCGCCACCTGGTTGCTATCGCGGGTCGATTCATACTCTTGGGAAGAGCTGATCACTCTGACTAGAGGAGTGTGGGTTGAGCGGCGATAGTCACCTTCTTGTAGTTTTAATACCCTGATCGGGTCATTAATAAGGATTTGTTTGGATGAATTTTTCAGATCCAGGTAGTCAAAGCCGAGGACGGTTTGTGTGGTCAGGAGAGGCCGAATGTGGGAGTACTTTTCCACTCTCGGAAATTTTGCGTCAACCACCGTACTCTTTGGGCCATAAAATCCCTTCCCCGGCATTCAAGGGGCTCATGACGTCACGGGACCCCAAGACCAACGCTAAGTGTTAGCAAAGGCTAACACCCTCAAGAGTCAAGGGGCATGAGGCAGATTTTCCTCAGCCACTGAGATATACACACCTACGGTCTAGGACACATCCTATTTTCCTTTATTTCACGCATCGTATTATTGTAATCGCGAAGTACTATATTGACATTATTATTTATACACGAACTTTATCTATTGTATCGTTTTCTGATAACTATATTCTACGGGATTGATTATTTATTGTGAGATTTAATTAACTTCATCCGAATATTGTAAAGAGTATAGTTATAACTTGAATAAATTATAAAACGAAAGAAATAGATTACTACAAACAATATAAAATCTTATAAATGTACACTCTGTCTCACTTAATCGGGACAACCCTGTTGAAAATCTCAATAGGATCCATCAAAAGCGACAAAAGCCACTTAGAAACAAATAAAATGTATGGGTTTCTAAGTGGCTTTGTCGCTTTTGATGGGATCCTATTGGAAATTTTAAACAGGGAAGCCGAAATACACATGTCCGTGTTACATGGTACACCTAGTAAAGTGTCTCATAAACCGGGGCATTCACGTTTATAAGTGTAGGTATTGTGAGACACTCAGATTTAAAATATTGTAATAAAAAACGCATAAATATGTATAGAAATAAAGTCTATGACTCATCAGCTTTCAATTGATATACAATTTAACATAAAAGAGAATGAAGAGAATAAAATTAAACTAATATAAAAACTAGGTAGCCGTTGCCGTTTTACTATTCTCGGTCGTGGCTTTGAGCACAGATAACAAACCTCGCACTTTAATAAATATTTTTTAAAAACAGTATGGAATTAATTAAGAGCAAAAGTCGAAAATTGCTTTTGAAATATTTATTATATTTTTGGTATGCTAGCGGTGTGTTTGTTTTTATAAAATAGTATTTCTTTATGTAGTGTATCATAAATGGGGACATCGTCTCATAAT
>NC_058161.1:20269768-20277506 GCF_020080835.1 Cotesia glomerata | reverse complement strand
GTAAATACGTTGCTAAAAAATCTGAAGTTTTTACAAAAGAAAATATCGAAAAATTTCTAAATGAAGCCCCTGATAATAAATATCTTGCTATAAATGTAATTAAATATTTATTGATATGTTTAGTATGAAAATGTCTGTATAGTCTAAACATTTGTTTATTTTATTCTTACTGTTGCAGGTTTGTTTAATATTTGGAATTTCTCGTGCTTTAAGAAGAAGTGAATTCATGAACATGAAACTGGAAGATGTCAAAAAAATTGATGAGAACACTTTATTTATTAAAGTTCCGATAACAAAAAATAATCAGCCAAGATCATTTACCATTAATGGTATATATTACGACTACGCAAAAAAATATATAGATGCTAGGCCCCAAACCTGTAAAACAGATAGATTTTTTTTTAAATTACCAAAATGGTCGCTGTACTTGTCAGCCCATAGGAATTAACAAGTTTGGTTCAATGCCTAGAACCATTGCTGAATTTTTAAAATTAGAAAATGCAAAGAAATACACAGGACATAGTTTCCGTCGAACATCTGCCACATTGTTAGCTGATGCTGGAGGTGATATGACAGTGATGAAGAGACATGGTGGTTGGAAGTCATCAACAGTAGTTAAAGGTTATATTGCCGATTCCGTTAACAACAAAAAACGTACTCATTCTATGATCACCGATGGAATTGTTTTGAATAAAAAAACAAATACTGTTGGATCCACTCCTTCATCTACTAAACCATCTCCTGTTATTATAAACATTACCGTTTTGAATAAATCAACCGATTCAGATGTTTCGACGAAAAAAATTTTTACAAAAATTTCAAATGTTTTAAAACAGCAGTCTCAATGTCCAAACCCAAAGATAATGTTTCATCAAACTTTGACCAACCTTGTTCATCAGCATCAAATGAATTTAAAGTTGATACATTACGCCATCAAAAAAAATTTAAATCTACTTTGCAAGAAAATACTGTTGCAAGAAAGAAAAATTCAACTTCTCAATTCGACGATTGTGAAACTCCTCACTATTATCCTCACTATATATATTCGTTAAGATTTTAATAATAAATAGAAAGTGAAAATTAACATTTTTAAAAAAATTAAAGATTATAAAGTGACAGCTAAATTTAATGTTATTTAATTTTATGTATTGATTGTTTCAATGTGTGAATTTATTTTTTGTTAATTAATATTAATCACTTTGGATTTATTTGATATATGTTTGTTTCTGCCCCTGGACCCCGATTTTGGGCCCACATATATCGCCGCATTTTTAATAAAAAATAGTATGTGCAACTCGTGCGACGTTGTCGATTACTACAATTAGATTATACTATTAGACTATTTTTAAGTATTCTAAATTTTATATATTTGGAATGCTTGCGGTCCTGCTATGCATGATATACTATTTTTGCTTTTCCTTAATTAATTTTTATATTTAAATTTAAATAAAACTGAAGACGAATTTAGGATACTGGTGCTACAAAATAGTGTAAGATACTCGTGGCTTAAATGAGCGATCATTCACGGCATGTTAGCGCACTCGCTTCGCTCGTGCGCTAACTTTACGTCGTCTCAAAGTCGCTCATTTAAGCCACTCGTATCTTAATGTACTATTAACATCACGCAAGCGTCTATTCAATGGTCCACTTTCGCTGATAAATTTAATAACATTCGATTTGCTATTATTTTTCTAAGCCATCAACTATAATTTCTCCGTGTTTTGATATTTTCAGTTGAAAATAGCCTTGAGAAATGTAATAAAATTTTTTATAATTTTTTCTACATTAAAATAAGTGGCGTGCTCTGAAAAGTATTCAGGAGAGCGCGTAAAAAGCTTCTCTAAAGTACTAGAAGTCATTATCATTAAACCAAAAATTTGAGATCCACACGAAGAGAGTAGATTGTCAAAATTTTAGTCTCTGTATGGTATAGTTTATGGTTTAGCTATGAGATATTTTATCACCTTATAGTTATGTTCATAAATTTATCGCAAGCTTTAGGCATTTACCGCTGTAGTATCAAGGGTATTCGCAGAATGTGACTATTAACTTTTTATTTACTTCATTAATTAATGAGGCTTACCTTTATATCCTATGATTCACACCAAAAAAGTACTGGTATAATACGAGCTAGCTTTAAGTGTGGATCCATTGGTGCTTTTAAAATAAAATTAAAAGACAAGTGCAATATTAGTTTTGGGTTGACTATAAGTGAGCGAAAATGAGACTCAGCCAAAAATATCTTAATGAAATGGAACTCACTCGATAAAATACACTGCTGTAATAAGATATCATCATGCAATCTTTCAACGTGGTTCTTTTGTTATTTATATGCTGGAGCAGAATAACGTTGTTGCCTACTTGTAAGTGAATTAGGTACATAATGTAATACCTTCTATTTACGTTGAAGGAAAATGTTTGACTGTTGTTATGCTACATTGAAAATAAACATCGACTGATAGTCATGAGGAAATCTGATGACCGGGTGAACCTGTAAATTGGCTTCATTCCAATTTAGCAATACCTATCTGGAGTTCCCGCGGGTTGCGATAAGACAAAGGAATGATAATATATTGACATAATAATGAAGAGTAGTTTTATGATACTTGTGAGGACAAATTTAGTGTCTATGGTTGTATAAAGTGTATGTTGTGAATTAAATAACACAAAATAAATTATCATTGCAGGTTTTATTAAGACTAATTCAAAATCTTTCATAGTTTATGGTTAAGATTACGCACAAATAAATCAACAATATAATAAAAACGATATTTACTAAATAACAAATCCAAGGGCTTGCAGCCTTCCAGCTGCACCGGAATTGTCTGTAATGAAAGTACATTACAATAATTAGGATATAACAAACATATTTTTTTCGAAAAAGTAAAAACAATGTATTAAAAGTAACTACCGTTGTTTATAACCGATAGAAAAAATAATTCGGACAGCCCCAGTCGGGAATCGAACCCGGATCTTTTGGTTACGCACCAAGGACTCTACCAGCGATGCCATCTGAGACATTGTTCGTAACAACCTTTCAGTCGAATAATTTTTTGTTTAACAGGATAACAGAAATATATTTATTAAAATAAAGATGATATAACTATTTATCAATAGTAGCTTAAGAAGGTTCGAGTGAATCTAATGTAAAAAATAATTTCCAACTTTGAGCTTTGAAATTAAGTATACGTATAAATGAATACGTAATTCATCTAATCCCAAAATTAAAAAAAAATTCACTGTTTTAGTTACTTAGATATTAAATTTTAAAAATCAGATATTTTATCATCTTATACACGGGCTCTTATGGCGGACAAACGTTTTGTCGAGACTTTAATTATTTTTTTCAATATTAACCTTCCAACTTTAACGGATAAAAAACTATACACAAGAAACTTAGATTATTGCAAAATATAAAAACAATTTAATAAAAATACATTACCGATATAATTTTTGAAATATTTAAAGTCAAATTTTATGTTTGTAACTGGTTTATCGTCAGCCATTTATTCGAATAAAGATTTAACAACATCGCGTCAACAGCTGAGAAAAAACAAAAAGATAGAAATATAGTTACAGAGAGAGAAATTTTTAACTCACACACTCATCCACGTCTCAGGTTATAAGTACAACCAAGCTTGCTATCGCCAAATCTGTTTATTTATTCCGGCAAGTGATAAATACCTAAGTCATTTTATTACTTTACTTTATTAAGTAAGTAAAAATCATCAATTATTAAATTGTTTAAATTATTTTAAATTAAAATAAAGAATTTTCACGAATATTGGGAAGACTAAAATTATAAAAAAATTTTAACATTATTTTGACTCATTAGTTACGCTCGAACTTCCTTAAATACAGATTCCAAAACTGAGTTTTTATACTTGTGACGTTATAATTAAGCTTATGCACTTTTCTTTCAGTGTATAACAACTTACTTGTGCGGTGACAGTTTATCATAAGTCATAATATTCCATTCATCGTCTGTAATCTGCTCCTGAGACGTCGAAGGACCTGCTGACGTAGACGATCCTGCTGACGTAGACGGTTCTGCCGACGTAGAAGGAGTCGGTTCGATATCACGTCTGAAAATTTAAAGGTAGTATTAAAACGTTCTTTTTATTAAAAAAAAAACTCCTCCGAAAAAACAATATTGCAACATTTATATCTTGAAATATTGCTTAGTTTCGAACGTTATCTAACATAATGTTTATACTTACACGTTATCGTCAAGACACTTGATCTTTCGAATTGTGTACGTTGTTTGAAAACCATAATTGTATTTTTCGGGACCTGTGATGCCTTTAAGCTTTAGAATTCTGTGAAAATAATTTAAAATGTGTCAATCACATTTACTTTATTATTCATATATATATATATATGTATATATGGAAAATATATCAAAAATGCATGTAGGTACCCAAATGAAAGCTCTTGGTGAGTGTAACATCGGAATGAGTTTATATCTTTAAAAACGTCAATGATTAAAGAAGTACAGTGCAATTTAACAAAAGTTATTATTTAAGGAGGTCCTTTCGCCGCCAATTTAAAATAAAAAATATTAGATTATGAGTAAATTTAATTTTTTTCTAATAGTTAAGGTCCTTATTTATCTTATAGTGAGGTTTAAATTATACTTTACCGGACAAATTTTTGAAAAAATAAAATTTTTAAATGTTAGTATTTGTTCAGAGTCTTACGAAAAAATCAGACGTTTGCAGTATTTCTCGAATTATACTATCAGTCATGGATTAGATGAAGTAAAAAAAAACTAAAAATCAGATTTTCGAAATATTCAGGTTTCTTTTTTTGCAATAAAATATATCAGTTACCGAGATATTTATTGAGAAATTAATATTTAAAAATCACAAAGAATTCTCAAGTTACTTACTATAAAATGGAGTCAAAAGATTTGGCAACGTTGCGTAGCGCGCGAGCTTCAGATCATTCAATAAATTCAAACTAAACTTTAACGCGCTTATGTTTTTCATGCATACTTATTAGTTAATTTATTGTTAGCAAATTTTCATAATTCATAATTGAAAAATAAAACAATAATTAAAAAATACTAGCATTCCTGCCATGAGACATTAGAATGTTATGGTTTTGTGACTAAACATTTTTAATTAATTTATTTATTTACACTGACTGCAAAAAGTTAAACACGGTTAAGGTTATATTGTGCAAATAAAAATGTAAACAACCGAAATAAAGCGTTGTCAAATCACGGATAGGTTACTAACAGCTGATTTACAACAGTCAAATTAATTTTTGTATTTAACTATTTTTTTTTTTAATTTTCAAAATTTCAACGATTAATGCCTCATATACTATTTATTTTTTAATTTTAGGAATTTTTATGGGTTTTGTATTTTAATTTATTTAAAATTTACTACTACAGTTGTTATGACTCAACTGGAGCGAAAGTACTTCCTTAATGAAGCAAAATTTTATTTATTTATAGTTCACAAGTCACGGCAGTCACATAGTGACTGCAATGTTGCTAGTTATAATTAACATTTTTATTGTAAACTCTTTACTATAATTTTGTATCATTACACTATAAAGTGACCCTGTTATTTGCCATTAGGTTGTTGGGACTGCAATAAATAAATAAATAAATAAATAAAAGTAAGGGAATTTGTATAGATAAAATACTTACTTTTCCATGTTTGGTTCGACCGTGATAACTTGGTGTAATTTAGGATTCAACACAAGCATGGACGAAATAAAGTGATCAGATTTTAAAATAATCGGCAAACATTGTCTGAAAGATAAAAAATAAATCATAATAACTAACTTATATTTTTGCAAGCCAAAAATAATAAAACTAATCAATAAAATTTTAAATACTTACATTGACTCTTCTTCCCTTCGATGAATCCCGCCAGGTTTGAGCGGCAAAATCACAACTTTCGCCGGAAAAATAAGATCTATTTTGTACGTACTTTCATCTTTTCTAAAAATAAAGTTTAATTGTTACGAAAAATAGAATGTAAAATCTGATAAGTAAACAAAAAAAAAAAGGACACTTACATTTCTTCTATTTTTTCTAAAATATATCCCGGCTTGTTTTTAAATTTGGTAACTACTGCCGATACGTTTTCTATGGTAACGACGACTTGCTGACCTTTTCGATGACGTATCGTTGCATTTTTAACAAGATGTTCAAATAATTGTCGTGCAATGTTCACCGGCCATTCTTTCGGCACTTGGATTTCCGAAGTCAAATATTGGTATTCGCTCATTTTTTTATTCTAAAAACTGTTTTAAAAATTTCAGTTAAACGTCTAAATAAACACATCAAGCTAATACACAAATGCACGGAAAATTATGAGGAATAGTTACCTCAATGCCGGAGCTGTTTACTAGAGCAATTCAAAAGAGCTACTGAATTGCCGGGAGTTATTTTTATAAGTCATTCCAGCTATCAAAATCACCCCGATAACCTGATCATGCGTCGATAATAATAACATTGTGAAACTAACTCAGTGAAGATAAACAAACTGTGACCTGTGACATGATTCAAAATGGGCAAAACCCAAATGACGTCATCGTGAAATAAACAACGTATACACGGGTATAATTTTCGGTTGTCTATTAACAGTTTTATGCGGGATAATGTAATGAAATTAGGTAAATAGAGTCATGTAGGGCAAGTTTGCGCACTTAAGCATTATTTATTTTAGCATTCTAAATTTTATATATTTGGAATGCTTGCGGTCCTGCTATGCATGATATACTATTTTTGCTTTTCCTTAATTAATTTTTATATTTAAATTTAAATAAAACTGAAGACGAATTTAGGATACTGGTGCTACAAAATAGTGTAAGATACTCGTGGCTTAAATGAGCGATCATTCACGGCATGTTAGCGCACTCGCTTCGCTCGTGCGCTAACTTTACGTCGTCTCAAAATCGCTCATTTAAGCCACTCGTATCTTAATGTACTATTAACATCACGCAAGCGTCTATTCAATGGTCCACTTTCGCTGATAAATTTAATAACATTCGATTTGCTATTATTTTTCTAAGCCATCAACTATAATTTCTCCGTGTTTTGATATTTTCAGTTGAAAATAGCCTTGAGAAATGTAATAAAATTTTTTATAATTTTTTCTACATTAAAATAAGTGGCGTGCTCTGAAAAGTATTTAGGAGAGCGCGTAAAAAGCTTCTCTAAAGTACTAAAAGTCATTATCATTAAACCAAAAATTTGAGATCCACACGAAGAGAGTAGATTGTCAAAATTTTAGTCTCTGTATGGTATAGTTTATGGTTTAGCTATGAGATATTTTATCACCTTATAGTTATGTTCATAAATTTATCGCAAGCTTTAGGCATTTACCGCTGTAGTATTAAGGGTGTTCGCAGAATGTGACTATTAACTTTTTATTTACTTCATTAATTAATGAGGCTTACCTTTATATCCTATGATTCACACCAAAAAAGTACTGGTATAATACGAGCTAGCTTTAAGTGTGGATCCATTGGTGCTTTTAAAATAAAATTAAAAGACAAGTGCAATATTAGTTTTGGGTTGACTATAAGTGAGCGAAAATGAGACTCAGCCAAAAATATCTTAATGAAATGGAACTCACTCTATAAAATACACTGCTGTAATAAGATATCATCATGCAATCTTTCAACGTGGTTCTTTTGTTATTTATATGCTGGAGCAGAATAACGTTGTTGCCTACTTGTAAGTGAATTAGGTACATAATGTAATACCTTCTAT
>NC_058161.1:20264600-20269668 GCF_020080835.1 Cotesia glomerata | reverse complement strand
TAATAATTATTGAATTTTTTTTTTTTTTAATGAATTGATTGAGTTTATGTGATTAGAAATTACCAAATGGCATATAAAAATCAATTCATTAGATGTTTCTCTAGAACATAACGGTAATTATTTTTCTGAAAAGTGCTGCAAAAAATTTTTTTTAATATTCAACCATAACCTACAATTAACCGCCGAATTTAAAAATAATTAATAGTATTTTAAATATTTTTTTTGATAAAAATAGGAAGTTTCATATTCTTCGTAATAATATTCTGATTATTTTTGCCAAGTTTCGTAGCTTTTTATTCACGTGAAGCCCCAATCAACGACTTTGAAAAATACCCTCAAAGTCGATAAATAAAAAACACTATATACGCTCTTAAATAACATAAAATTAATTATCATTGCAGGTTTTATTGAGACTAATTCCAAATATTCCATAGTTTATGGTTAAGATTACGCACAAATAAATCAACAATATAATAAAAACGATAGTTACTGAACAACAAGTCCAAGGGCTTGCAGCCTTCCAGCTGCACCGGAATCGTCTGTAATGAAAGTACATTACAATAATTACGATATAACAAACATCTTTTTTTCGAAAAAGTAAAAACAATGTATTAAAAGTAACTACCGTTGTTTAAATCCGATAGAAAAAATAATTCGGACAGCCTCAGCCGGGAATCGAACCCGGATCTTTTGGTTACGCACCAAGGACTCGACCAGCGGAGCTATCTGAGACATTGTTCATAACAACCTTTCAGTCTAATAATTTTTTGTTTAATAGGATAACAGAAATATATTTATTAAAATAGAGATGATATAACTATTTATCAATAGTAGCTTAAGGAGGTTCGAGTGAATCTAATGTAAAAAATAATTTCCAACTTTGAGCTTTGAAATTAAGTATACGTATAAATGAATACGTAATTTATCTAATGCCGAAATGAAGAAAAAAAATTCACCGTTTTAGTTACTTAGATATTAAATTTAAAAAATCACATATTTATCTTTAAGAAAATTGAAAATTCTCAAAAATCGGGAAATTATTGTTTTCACCCTGTTTTTCGAAAATCGAGTTTTCATCAGATCTCGACGTTTTGAGATCCTAGGAAGCTTTCCTGATTATTTCCGCGGTGATGTCACCGTGTGTGTGTGTGTGTGTGTGTGTGTGTGTGTGTGTGTGTGTGTAAATCTCTCATAACTTTTGAACGGATCATCCGATTCGATCGAAATAAGTGGCGTTCTGAAGATTTTTTTTGCCCCTAGAATTCTGATACTAATTTTACAGAATTTGAGTCGATCAATTTTGAGAAATCTCAAAAATAAAATTTTCAAAAATTCGTTTTTTTGAAATATCTTTTAAATGGCTGAACCGATCAATTCCAAAAACTAATCAGCTCTTAACCTCAAAAAACCACGTCGATTGCCACCAGTCCAGTCAAAATCGGTTGATTTGTTCGCGAGATATCGTTGTCGACGAAAATTGAAAAAAATGTTTTTTTTCAGAATTTCTATGAAATTTGTAGTCTGACCAGTTTACACTTAAAGATTTTTTAAAGAACTCAAAAAACTGCGTTGAATGCCGTAAACTACGAGGAAATCGGTTAATTCATTCAAAGGTTATTGAAGTTTGAAAATTCAAAAAATAGTGTTCTACAAAACTTCCATTAGCCTTTTAAGCTCGAAAAGCTCAAAAGCACAGTACAGCGATTTATTTGAGCTCGAAGAGCTAAAAATTACACAAAAATTTTATTTTCGAGCTCAAAGAGCTTAAAAAATAAGTGAATTGTTGAGCACTTAGGTATGGAGGTAGCGGGAAGTTGCAGGGATGGCATTTAGGTTCAACCGTTTTCCTAATTTTTTTCAATATTAACCTCCCAACTTTAACGGATAAAAAACTATACACAAGAAACTTGGATGATTGCAAAATATAAAAACAATTTAATAATAATACATTACCAATATAATTTTTGAAATATTTAAAGTCAAATTTTATGTTTGTAACTGGTTTATCGTCAGCCATTTATTCGAATAAAGATTTAACAACATCGCGTCAACAGCTGAGAAAAAACAAAAGGATAGAAATATAGTTACAGAGAGAGAAATTTTTAACTCACACACTCATCCACGTCTCAGGTTATGGGTATAATCAAGCTTGCTATTGCCAAATCTGTTTATTTATTCCGGCAAGTAATAAATACCAAACCCGGGAAAAAATCATCATGCATGAACATGTACGATCAGGCGTTAATTTCATGCATGATCATGCATGTATATTTGCCAGACATGAGCTTGTATGGTCATGCATGACCAAGCATCATCAGAACTAATCAGTCATGATCATGCTTATCCATACCTGGCAAACCTGGGAAAAATGACGATGCCTGACCAGGCATGTTCATGTCTGACTGAATCAGGTCCATAAAAAAAAAAAAAAAATTGGTGCCTAGAGGGATTCGAACCGTAGACGTCGCGCTCTCTAGACTTATCCTTTACCTGTTGACCTAATGGCTTCTATTGACTTTGGAACATCTTTCAAACTACTTTAAGTAATTTAAATTTTATACATAACTTATAGCTAACGGAGTTCTATACCTAATTTATTAATTATTAATAATTAATTATATATTAGAGTGATTTATTTGGGACGGCTGTGTATTTTTTTCGCTCCATTAACATATTGTTCTAAGTACAGAAAAAAAAAATTTCTTCAAGTTTAATTCCGTAATTGTAATTTTATTTTTTTCTTTCAATTTTGGAGTTTTTTTTATTTAAAATGTATAGGAAACTTAGAATTATTTATGTGTTCTACAATTTAGCAGAATTTGATACGACCGTAATGGACGAAGGCGTAGCTTAATAACAAACATCTTGAAAGGACTTATCGCCTATCGATATCATCTGATATATTTTGGTATTTGCACGCTATCAAACTCAAACTTCTACTAGATAATTTTGTTTTTCGCGTATTCAATGGAACACAGTAACCAATTTTGCGTCATAGTGTTAAAAAATTTGTATGTTTAAATTTTACATTATTATGTGTTAATTTAACACTTATTTGTGTCAATTCTATTGAATCAATACGAAAAGGTGTTAAATATTTAACACACAAATTTTTAACACCAAATTTTTTGGCGAAATGACGCAAAATTTTTTACGGTGAACGGTTGCTGGGGCAGAAAAGCTGAACTTAAATTTTTTGAAGAAAATTGAATTATATGCGAAAAAAAAATATTAGTATATCAAATAAAACATTTTACGAAAGAATTTGAGAAATTGTATTATGTAACTATATAAATATTTTTTTTTGTGCGCTTGAAAGTAAAATCATTGAAAAAAGTTTTGTTTTGTCGCAAACTCTCCAAGATGGAGAATTTCCGTAATTATTTATTCTTCTTAAACTATTCAGGAACCAGGATCAGGAATTATTAATTTAAAATAAAATACTCGGTGTTGGGGTGAATAATTATAAATAATTTATTCCCCAATGGGAGAAAACTCTAGCAATTACTAGAGAAAAACTCCTCGAAGATAGATACAGTCGTGTATGATATGAATAAGTGTGTGTGTGTGTAAGTGAAACAATTGCACTAGGTGTACAATAAGGGTGAGAAAGGATTTCAGCCGCTATTAGGTTGTTGAGGTCAACCGGTACCTGTTAATAATGATCCGAGAGGATCTGAGGATTTTGATCCGAGAGGATCAATGTGCGTTTGATCTGAAAAGATCGATTCAATTGATCCGAGAGGATCGAACGTATTTATGATTTGAGACAATAAATTGATTAGTTAAATTGAGATGAAATAGATTTTAATTAGTCAATTTGAATTATTTCGTGATTATAACTATTTTTAATTTATTTTTGATTAATTATGCATTATTCGCGAGAATTTAAATAAATTGCAATATTTGATGATTATTACGTGAGAAGCACTAAGTTCAATATTTTTAATATAAGTTAAATTGCGTATTATGAAGCTAAATTTATTCGAAATCTAATTAATTATTATTCATTACTGAAGAATTTGAAGTTAAATTAATATTTAAAGGTGATGAAATTACGCGTCTTATTACCCGGCGTGTAAGTTAAAACAATGGCCGCGACGCCACACCAAAGTACTGCGTCACAACTATCAAAAGTGTTTAAATTTAATTACGATGAATTTATATTATTTTCACGATAAAGAATACGAATTTAATTAACTAGATGAGTTACTTTAATATCAGAATGGATGTATTACTATGTAATTGTTCACAATGAAAAACACAGAATAAATGAAATTAAGTGTTAGCGAGGCTAGCGAGTATATTGTGTCGGTAACAGGTCACAAACACAACTGAACTTCGCACATGGCGTCTCGCGCCTCGTGCTTCGTGCCGGCCGGGCTTCTTTCCGCTAGCCCATGGTGCGCAGGTGCAGCAGCCATTACAACACGTGTTATTGGACATGTTCGTGAAGAACAGTCATAGAAACGACTCTTGTTGAGTCTCGAGTATAGTTAAGATTTTAGTATAGTTATAAGAGTCGGGGTGACCAACTCTCTTTTGCCTTGGCGGCAAAACAGGTATAGTTATAAGAGTCGGGGTGACCAACTCTCTTTTGCCTTGGCGGCAAAACAAGTTTTTCAGTTAAAATGATAGATTATTTGATAAATAATTGTTTAAAAATCATCGTTTTGGGATGGAAAATCGAAAAGTTTATGCTTAAGCTGAAATTTTTTATGAAAGTTGTACATTTATAATTTATAAGGGGATAGAAACTGATACGTCATACGGAACAAATTAATCTTCAAAATAGATCTGCAGTCTATAGTTCGATAAAATTATCCTTCTAGACTGAAAATAACATTTAAGAAGGTTAATCATGCATGAACAGGTCTTATCAGGCCTAAACATAATTATTGATTCAAGCATAATCATACAAGCGTATTTAACGCTTCAGACATGAACAGACATGGACAGGCATGATCATGTCTAATTTTAGGTCTGATCATACATGAACAGGCATGATCTGATTTAATTTCAGGCCTGATCATACATGAACAAGCATGGTCAGGTCTGATCATTTTTT
>NC_058161.1:20258295-20264500 GCF_020080835.1 Cotesia glomerata | reverse complement strand
TACAGACATACAGAGACCATCGCAGGAATAGACTGGGAAGTTTCCTAGAACCTCGAAACGTCGAGATTCGATGAAAACTCGATTTTCGTAAAGCGGGGTGAAAACAATAACTTCCCGATTTTTGAAAATCTTCGATTTTCTTAGCGGGAAGTTAAAAATGTACATTAGCTAAAATATGAATGCTAATAAAGGATTTAATTAAGTAAATTTATATTATTTTTTCTTTCAGAATTTTTACAATCTGAGATGGTTACCGTTACCATCTTCGATTGTAACAGTTATTATTTATAATAATTACAATTATTATTTTCGATAATAATCGTTACCATTATTAATAGTAACTATTACAATTGTCAATGATACCACCTATTATTTTGTTACTAATTTATTTTATTACCATTTTAGACAGTAGGAGTTACTATTTTTGTATAATAGGTAGTATTATTAATTTTTCTCCGTGTTTAGAAAAATAATAGGTAGAAATAATACTTTTGGTATCTTAAAATTAATTTTTAAATTAATAAATAACATTTTTGAGGAAATTTCCGATAAATTTACTTATGTAAAAATTACAATTTTCAAACCTAATTATTTGTTTAAATATCCTGGAAACTTACTATTTTTTAATTTTAACTTCTCGCTAAAAAAATCGAAGATTTTCAGAAATCGGGAAGTTATTGTTTTCACCCCGTTTTACGAAAATCGAGTTTTCATCGAATCTCGACGTTTCGTGGTCCTAGGAAGCTTCCCTGACTATTCCCGCGATGGTGTGTGTGTGTGTGTGTGTGTGTGTGTGTGTGTGTGTGTGTGTGTGTGTGTGTGTGTGTGTGTGTGTGTGTGTGTGTGAGTGTGGATGTATGTAAACCTCTTATAACTTTTGAACGGTTTGACCGATCAATTCCAAAAACTAATCAGCTCTTAACATAAAAAAACCACGTCGATCACCGCCAGTCCAGTCAAAATTGGTTGATTCGTTCGTGAGTTATCGTTGACGAAAGAAAACCGAAAAAAGTGTTTTTTTGGAATTTCTCCGAAATTTTTCGCTCTATCAATTTAAACTTGAAGATTCTTCATGAAGCATAAAAAACTGCGTCGAATGCCGCCAACCACGTAAAAATCGGTTCATTCATTCAAAAGTTATTGCGGTTTGAAAATTCAAAAAATATTGTTTCATCAAACTTTTCAGTTCAAAGAGCTCAAAAGGATACAAAAGCTATTTTTTGAGCTTGGAGAGCTCAAAATAATACACAAATTGTATTTATGAGCTCGAAGAGCTCAAAAACGTCATAAGTGTAATTTCAAGAGTAGGTATAGAATTGGCGGGAAGTTGCACGGATGGCCTTCAGGGTCTACCGTTTTTTTAATTTTTTTATTAATTATTACGTAGATTGAATTTACAAATTTTCAGGAAGTTTTAAAAATCTGACTACGTCGCGTGGATCTCCTTAAGCTTACGTTACAAAAGATTATGAAATAATTTATTTGTTCTCTAATTGAACGACGTTAGGTATCATTAATAAACTCATATTGACGCGCATTTATCTCCATTGTGGTTAAAGGTCAGTGTTGATAAACCAGTCAATAAAAATGATGATGATAATAAGAGAAGTAATATAAAGGCGGTGATCATCACCGGAGCCTAGTACTGAATCAATTGGAATTATTGCAACGTTAATTCTCTAGCTTTATCATAATAAAGCTAAAAGTTTTTCTTTACAATGGCCACGGACCTCTTTGTCATGCACAACAGCTGCCATTATTTGGAGCAAGTAGCCGAATCAGGACCAAGATACGTCGAAAGGACTTTTCGAGAGCACTATGTCATTCTCAACATGCAGATAGTGGGTCTTTGTGAAGGATGTAAGAAGTGGGAAAATATTGAGAAGAATCGGTATCAAAACATCGAATGTTGGGATAATACTAGGGTTCGTTTAAAAAAACAGGGATCTAACTACATCCATGCGAACTATGTTGATGGTTTTGAACGGCCGGAAATTTATAGTGACTCAAGAACCGATGAACAACACACTCGAGGACTACTGGAGCGTAGTTTGGCAGGCTGGTACTAGGGTTATTGTGATGTTGAGTGGTGCCGACGCACCTGCAGTGCCCACTGTAATTGACAGTTACGAATTGGAAGGATTTACAGTCTCCGTAAAAAGTATCGTTTTGCAAAATGAATGCGTTGAAATGGTTATGAATGTATTTAATATTAATACCATACGATCAAGAAATGTTCATTTTTTAAAATACCTGAGCTGGCCAAAAGAAGGTGTTACTGACATGTTGACGCTTATCAATTTCATAAATGTAGTAAATGACAGGCAAGAGTATTACATTAAACCCGGCTTTATGACTCCGCCGGGTCCAATAGTTGTCTACAGTACCACTGGCATCCGGAGATCTCCAACGTTTTGTGCTGTGGATATCTGTTTGTTTCAATTAGTAAACTCAGCAAATATATCGATACCATCAGTTGTGTTTGGTATTAGACGACAGAGACGTTCAAGCTTCGAGTCTTTAGACCATTATGTTTTTATCAATAATGTTATAGTTTATTTTCTAGCAACTATGCCACCGAATTGTGAGTTATACAATCGATTTCTCTGTTATCGTTCACTTTGAAATTTATTTATTTATTTATTAATAATAAATGCCAAGGCACAGGCCAAATGGCAAGGTATGGAATACAATATTTCTTGTGGAACTGAAGATTTACAAAATAATACAATTTATACATGAAATTAACATGTGTAGGTATATAACAAACAAAACTATATAGTGATATAAGAATGAATTAAGCTTAACAATGTTATGTCGGACTCAACGTTCGACATTTTTATTTAGTGTTAAATAGGGTTTTATTATTTTATTAATAATTTAATAATTTTTGTTATTTACATCGATTTATTTTGTTATTTTAAAAATTTTTGTTATCTTCAAATTTATAGATATTACTTTCAAAAGGAACTTTTTATAATAAAAAAAAATATATATTATGCTTATCTAGGTCGAATTGTAAATAACAATTTTCACCCGAGTTAATAAAGGAATAGTCTTATCTAGTTATGACTCGGGAAATTCCCGCATTTAGTTGGGCCCGACTACATTAAGGGATTTGAGCCTGAACAAATACCCTAATGGATTTTTAAATCTTGTCGAGACTCGTGATAGAAAAATTTTTCGATAACAAAATAAATGTATAGAAAAAAAAAAAGTAATGATAGTTTAAGTATTAACAAAAAATATATATTGATAATTTAAATAACAAAAATGAGTAACTCTAATTTAAATTTAAACAAAAGAAAATAAATGTTATTCTTTTTATAAGCTTATTTTTGAATAAAATAATAAATTTAAAAATAAAATTAGATCTAGGAAAATAATAATTTGAGAAACTTTAAATCAACGAATGAATTAATTACCCAGTTAATTAATTTAATAATACCTCGCGAATAAACAAATGAGGTATGATAATCGAAAATTATATTTTAATTAATAATTTAAATTAGTAAACAAAGTAAAAATTTAACAATAATCTCTATTTCTAATTGTTAACATAGAGTTTAAGAGAATGGGGTCAACAGGCCCTTGAGACAACGTGGAGAGAGTAGTGCGCTACCCGAAGCGATGGGCTCTTTTGAGAAAGGGAAACTCGTGACCACTTTGTGTTATTATAATTGGCTTAGAAATTCCCCCAAACATAGAATTCAGGAAAATGTCACCACCCAAAGGTCTTGTCAATTTCAGTTTTTCCAAAGTTTTTCAAGTTAGTCCAGTTTTAGTTTTTACACCCTCAACACGAGGTCAAGTTTGGTAGAAGACTCAACGTAACATAGTTTTCCTCAGTTCTTTACAAATTATAAATTTTTCTCTTTGTTACAAGTCATTTAAAGTAAATTCAGTTTTTGTTTTCTTTTATTATACATATATTATTGAAACAGGCAAGAAACGGTGACACCGATATTGAGTAAGTCTACAATTATAATTTTTTTTGTATGCCCCTGTTTATTCGAAATTGCAATCTTTGTATTAGAATTTTAGAATATATCTGTCTAATTGAATTCATATCTTATTATTATTTATTTCTTGAATTTCTTCCTATAAGCATCAGATCCTTACCTACTAGCCTCACTGCTAGGGTAAAAATAATTAAAATCTAGTTGCGTTTTCGACGTAACACAATATTATAAATTTAAAAGTATATTTGGTAATAATTTATGATTAAATTTAATGAAATTTAAATTAAATGAGATTTAAATAAGTCCATTTCTTATTTGGAGTAAAAGTTAACTAACATCTTGTAAAAACTAGCTAAACAAAATAATATATCATAACATTGCACATAAACTTAGAAATATTAATCATTCTATAAGTCATTTGATAAAAGGTAGTTGAACAAATCCTTTTTCAAGACTTCTAATGAACTCGCATCTAAAACATCCGGTGGAAGTTTTTGCCATTACCGTATTGCTGATATAACAAAAGAATGTTCTAAGCAAGATGTTGTGAACTTAGGTATTAGAAAATTTACATTGTTATTTTTAATTGCAATTCTTTCTGAACGCCTAGAATCAACATCGATGAACATTTCTCTTGAATAAATAGGCTTACCGATGGTTAATAATTTATAGAAGTAAGTTGCCAAGAAGTACAATCTTCTAGATTTGACTGACAACCAGCATAGTTGTTGTCTATAAGGCGTTATACGTTTATCTCGTTTTAAACTGTAAATAAATCTAATAGCACTATTTAAGGCACGTTGTAATTTTAAATCGTTCTCAACATTTGAATCAATAAAAACAACAGAACAATAATCAATTAATGGTAAAATATTAGCCATAACCAATAATTTCCCTAATAAATATATTTTTTCGAATTTTTAAACAATATAGAGCAGAATTTATCTTTTTAATAATATAAGAGATATGATTTTTCCAGGAGAGATCATTATTTATATATAGTCTAGAAATGAACTTTTGTTATCAGGTTGACCGTGGGTCAATTTATTATAAACTTCAATTATTTATAAATTGATTTGACCAATATTATTTGTGTTATGTTGCTACTTTACATCATTACAGGAAAATGTATCAATATGAATGATCACAAACCACAAAACGGCAGAATTGACAACCAAAGTTCACTGTTACGACGTTAGTATAACAGAATCCTTTATTGCGATCACATTCCTGCTGGAATTTTCAACGCATACGTTTGAATCAACTCACGAGGATGGCTACCAACCGCCTAAAACTTCTTAGTATTAGTGAATATATAGAACGAGCGAAAAATCCGAAATCTTTGGATATTATTTTTCAAGAATACATGAACATCATGAATACAGTTATCCAAGGTACCTGTGATAATTTTAACTTACCGAAAAACAAAAGGAAAAACCGAAGTCCGGACTATCCATGTTGGGACATTTCTCGGGTGGTGCTTAAATCCAACAACGGCTCGGACTACATCAATGCCAATTATATGTCTGGATTTGACGGAGGACGTAAATTTATAGTGACGCAAGAACCAATACCAACAACTTTCGATGATTTTTGGAGCATGGTCTGGCAGGAAAACTCTCGGATCATCGTGATGCTGAATGGTACCAAGCAAGAATCACAACCTACAAGCCTCCGGTATTTCTGCGTGACCCAAGATCATACGACAGTGAAACAGTTTATCATCAAACAACAAAGCACTAGGAGGAAATCCCATTACATGCACACAGCGTTGAGCATTGTTCATAGATCGAGTGGAGAATCAAGAGTGATTCATCATTTCAAATACTTTGATTGGACAGAAACTGATGCTCCTGATGTAGGATTGATTCTTGACTTTCTGCGAAAAGTCCACAACCAAGACCAGTATTATTTCAAGCAAGCGTTGCTGCCGAACCAATTTCCACCAGGTCCAATTGTCGTCCATGGTAATGTGGGTATCGGAAGAGCGGCAGCATTTTGCGTCGCAGATATATGCCTGTACCAAATAATACATACATTAAAGGTGTCAGTGCCGTTAATGGTACTGAAAGCCAGGCGTCAACGGCGATTCAGCATTCCGACTTTTAACCAATATATTTTTATACATAATTTCATCCTTAATTTTCTGGCTACCATTAGAGTTAATCCTGAAATATACTCTGATTTCCGCTTTCAATTGACTTATAAAGACATACAGTTATTTTTGTTATAGTATAGACCTG
>NC_058161.1:20250748-20258195 GCF_020080835.1 Cotesia glomerata | reverse complement strand
GGGCCATTCCATGTCAAATCGACCAATAGTTGGAATCGACCCCTTTCGATTTGGATGAATTTTGGTCAGAAGTTTCCTTTTATCATAAAACGAAGTTCTGCCAAAGGAAAAAAAATTTTTTTTTTTTTTTTTTTTTTTATTATATATTTAAATTACAATCTGTTATTTGATAACAATAAATAATTTTTGTGATTCTGTGTACATGACGGGTATTTAGGACAATGTCCACTATTATTGAAAACGATTTTTTAGATCAATTGTTTTGAACCGTTTTAGTCTTCTAGTTGTCTCTTTGTTTAGTAATTCTGATGCCATGGGATTTGGATGGTTTTCTTGTCTGCCTTCGTATTTCACGCTCAGTCTCATGATTTCTTCCTTGATAGTCGGGATGCTCAGGTCTCTACTTATTATTGCGTTGGATACATACCAGGGGGCATTAACAATGTTTCTAATTGTTTTATTTTGAAATCTTTGTAATATTTCTAGATTTGAGTTGCTGGCCGTACCCCATAGTTGTATGCCTTACGTCCAGATGGGTTTTAGGATAATTTTATAGATGTTTAATTTATTATTCAGCGAGAGCTTGGATTTTTTACTAAGTAGCCAGTATAGTCGTCTTGTTTTTAGTTCCATTTCCTTCCTCTTGGTTTTTATGTGCTTAGCCCAGGTTAGACGTCTGTCTAGGTGTAAGCCAAGATATTTAACCTCGTTGGTAGTAGGGAGAGGTTCACCATATAGTGTGACTGGTGGACAGTCACCTCTTCTGGTGGTAAAGGTGATTTGGACTGACTTAGTTGGGCTTGCTTTTAGTCTTCAGTTCTTCATCCATGACTGTACCTGCCTGAGCCCTTTTTGTAGTAGTTCTGAAGCCGTCGTAGGGTCAGTATCTGCTGCTATAATTGCTGTATCATCAGCAAAGGTGGCTGTAGTTGTTTGCTCGTCCACAGGTAGGTCAGCCGTGAATAGAGTGTACAGGAATGGTCCAAGGACGCTGCCTTATGGGACTCCAGCTTGAACCAGGTGGAATGTGGATTTGGCTTGTCCATGTCGCACATAGAACATGCGATTGCTCAAGTATGATTTTAATAGCAAGTAGTACTGAGGTAGATCCTTCTTAATTTTGTATAGGAGACCCGTATGCCAGACCTTGTCGAACGCTTGCTGTATGTCTAGGAATGCTGCAGAGCAGAATTTTTTTTCTTCTAGTGCGTTGGATGTGTTGTTGAATACTCTGTTAACTTGCTCTATCGTAGAGTGTTTATTTCTGAAGCCGAATTGGTGGTTGGGAATGAGTTCTTCTTCGCTAGCAGTTACTTTTATTCGTTTAAGCAGTAGTTTTTCGAATAATTTGGAGATAATCGTGAGTAGGCTGATGGGTCTATAAGAGGACACATTATTGGGTGGTTTACCTGGTTTTGGAATCATTATAATTTCAGCGACCTTCCACTCTGGTGGGTAGTAATTGTTTCTCAGGATAGCATTGAATAGGGAAGCAATGAATACAAAAGCTTTTGCAGGCAGTTCTTTAAGTATTTTCCCAGTTATTTGGTCGTGACCAGGTGACTTTTTACACTTGATTTCTTTTAGAATTGTTAACCGTATTTCGGTGGGTGAGAAGCATTTGATTGGTAGTGACATGGGTAGTGGACAGTCGAGAAATTTCCTGATGTCTGTGTCTTCGGCGTTGGCGGGTAGGGGTGTAAAAACTTCAGCTAGGTGTTTAGCAAGTACTTCGGCTTTTTCAGCATCATTTCTAGCCCATCCGTTTTGTTGTTTTAGAGGTGGATTTGGCTGCTGAGGCTGTTTTAGTCTTTTTGAGTCTTTTTGCTTTCCATAGAGAGTAATCCGTGGCAGCAGTTGCTGTCAGTTTTTGAAGACTATGTTGGAGAGTATCGTTCTGGAAGTCATAGATAAGCTTTTTGAGCTCACGAGTGGATCTGTTGAACCTCGTTTTATCTATGGGGTTTCTCGTTAATTGCCATGTTCTTCGGAGTTTTCGCTTTTGTTTTAATTTTTCTTTTATTTCCTTGGGATATTGGTTTCAGCTGTCTGTGGTTGTGTTGTTGTTGGGTGGGGTAGCTTCTTCGACTGCCTCTCGTATGATTGAAGTGAGATGTTCCGTGGCTTTATCAATGTCTTCGTTACTGTTATGCGGAAGATTTAAGTTAATTTTATGATGGACTTTTTCGTGAAAAGTCTCCCAGTCAGTGTTTTTATTGTGTAAGTAGTTTGTTGTGGCTTTATGTGTAATTTTTGTGTTTATTGTCAGAAGTACAGGTGTGTGGTCAGATGACAGGTCAAGACTTGATTCTATGCATGTGGAGGTTTTTGCAATGCCTTTAGTGATAAAGATATCAAGTACATCCGGTATTTTGTTAGTATCGGTTGGCCAGTAGGTCGGTTTCCCTGTAGACAGTGTATCGTAGTTGTTGGTCGAAAGAGCTTTACGTAGTTCTCTACCTCTAGTGGTGTCTAGTCTCGAACCCCAGTGGATGTTTTTTGCGTTATAGTTTCCACCTGCAATGAATTTGCTGCCAAGAGAGTTTAGGAAGTCGCTGAATTGATTTTGCTTGATTTTGTGTTTGGGTGGGCAGTATACTGCCGCTATTACTATTGGACCGTGATTGAGGTCTTCAATTTCTATAGATGTGGCTTGTAGGTAGTCTGTTTCAAACTTGTTGAATTCATGGTGTCTGATGGTCTTTTTAATTATTATTGCTGTGCCTCCATGGGCAGTACCGTCGGGATGCTTGGTGTCGTAGACGATAAAGTTATTGGGTATTTGGAGATAATTAAGGCTGGTGAAGTGTGTTTCTGAAACGAGCATAATGTCTATTTTATTCGCGTATAGGTAAGTGACTAGTTCCTGCCTGTGATTCGCTAGCCCGTTAGCATTCCAGAGTGCTATGTGATAGAAATTAAACATTACGAGGAGGTAGGCTTTGTACTACCGTCGTAAGTAGGGTTAGCATATTATTTAAGAGCACATTCTGTTGGCGTATTACTTCTTTGAATTCATTAAATGATTTTTCTAAAATGAGGATAATATCTGCGTTGTTATTATTGATGAGATTTTCTGTTGCGTTATTATTGTTTTGGTTGTAGTTGCTGTGTCTTGCGTTAGCATTTGCTCTTGGACTTAGTACACGTGCATAGTTGATTGTTGGGTCTCCTGCGGCCTCAGTATTTTGTATGCTTCTGTTGATGGGGGTTGTGTACTGTGGGGTGTTTGTGTTTGGTACGTTGTCCGACCTAGTTCTGTGCCAGTGCGATCTTTGGGTGTTAGCTTCTTTCTTATCAATAATGTCCTTATAGACTGGACATCCTTTGTAATTTGCTGTGTGGTTTCCCTCGCACAGCACACATATTGCTGGGGTGTCTTTTGTTTTTGTACACTGTTTTGTGTTGTGCTCTTGCCCACATTTGACACATCTGTGTTGTCGACGGCAGTATGTCTTTGTGTGTCCGTATCTTTGACACCTAGTGCATTGTACCACCTCGTTTTTCTTACGAGGTGGCTCAATTTGCACTTTTGCGTTGATGAGTAGATCAATATTATAAATATCTTTATTGTTATGGCTAGGCTCTAGGTCCAGAAAGAATAGTGGTAGTGGTGTTTTTGTTTTGCTGCTTCTTATATTGCTTACTCCTCGAACAATATGTCCTTTCTTCTTGATTTCTTCCTTTATTAGGTCTGTGGGAGTGGATGAATGGAGTGATCTAATTACGACTCTATAGGATCTTTGTTGTTTGAGTTGATACGTGTGATAAGAGGCATTTGCATTATCCAAAGAGTGTACAATTTTTCTGTATGCGTCTGCATTGTTGGCCATTATTTTAAGTTGTCCATTACTATCAATAGCTTTATAGCGATAATCCTCAGTATTAACTACTTGGTTGAGTACTGTTACTAAATCCCCTATGGAATTTACATCAGGGATAAAGATAGGAGGAGGTTTTGGCTCTCTCTTGCTTATTTCTTTTTCTTTTTCTTTATTTTGTGTATTGCTGTTTTCTTCTTCTTGGCTTAAGATGTTGAATCTGTTGCTGTTTGCGAATTCTTGAGATTCGCTCTCGCTAACGTGATTTCGTTGACGTTTGGTGCCGCGAGCGACGACTTGCCACGTGGGTGTATTTCCTTGTCCCACGGTTTGCTTCAGGGTTAGCATGATTTTTTTTTCGTTTGAGTTTTGCGTTGCTGTGGTGTGTTCACTTGTAACACTTTCACCGATTACTGTATTTGCAAGGTCTTTCTCAAGGTCCATGTCCTCTAGGAATCCATCACTGTTTTCTGACATCTCTTAAACACCGTGATTTGGTACTTAAGATCACTAGCACTGCACAATCAAAACCGTAGTTTATTCAATTGCACTATAAACTATCACAACTTTATCAGTAAAGCTATAAATTATTCTAACACGTCCGTCTCTCACGACAGCTCGAAGCGGACTGAAAGGAAAAAAAATAAAAAAATTTTTTTCGAAAGATATGCAAATTCAAAATTTCGCGATTTTTCCAGTTTTTCAATTTTGTTTTTGCAATATCTCGAATGCTATTATAGATACAGGAATGGTCTTTCGTTTGTTTAAAAGGGGACACTTGGGGCTATTGAAAAAAAAATATTTTGAAAAATGCCAAATTTGTCAAATTTTGAATTTTTGAAAATCGTCAAAAATGAAGACCACCATTAAAATTTTGGCTCAATTTTTTTTGTATGATACCTTGTTATGATCTTAAAAGATCCTGAAATTTTTGAATAGGGGTTTTTTTTTTTCAAAAATATGAATTTTTTAATTTCATGTTACGTCGGAAAAATTTCTCTTTTAGATTTTAAACTAGTTATTCGTTAATAATAATTTTTAAACTAGAAATCTTGTCATGGTAATAAAAATATAAAAGGGGCCTTGAAAACATGTGGGTCTATCTAAAATTCCATTAGATGCATTTTATTTTTAGTTAAGTTATAACTAAAATAAACACGTAAAAAGGCCCAAGATAAAATACTGAGCCTCTCATTAAAGGGTCTGAGGTAGAGACTTAAAATAATTCTCGAGTAGATAAGCTGGGAAATATTTTAACAGATGTTTACGTAAGATAGAGAACGGTTCACATTAGTAGAATATTAGTTTCTTTTACAAAGAAAACTAAAAATAAATTTTCGAATAAAATAAAATATTGTTAAACAAGTTTTGGGAAAATGAAATAAGGAAATATTTAAACTGAGCAAAAATTGAAAGTTAGTCTACTAGTATGAAAATAATTATGTATTTATTATTATTTTTCAGGTCGTAGAAAATGAATAATTAACTATAATTTTTATAACTGAAGAAATCGAATACGAAGATAATTATTTATTTATTATTATTTATCAGATAGTATAATCACCGAGAATGATAAATGACTAATTAATAAATAATTATTAAATAAGTAAATAATTGTAATGTTTGTTACAAATGTATCGTACCACGTATACATAATACGTAGGTCTTATATTTGGGTGTGTCCCAACTAGTTTTTCTGGAGAAGGGACTAGATTCCGAAACGCTGCGTTCTAATTGGGTACAGTTTTTCCTCTAGATAACACACGAACTGGGACTATCCGAAAACCTTTAGAAAGGGATTTTTTTAGTTAGTACTAGTTCACTCACTCACTGGTCAAGAGCCTTCTCAGTAGTTACTGGAGAAGCACCTTAGTCTTGAGGCATTGCGGCTCTCTGGAGCCCATTGTGTTCTGTAAGACCCAGTGTAGTTAATTCGTCGCTTATCATGTAGTTTCTTATTTTAACTAGTGTCCTCGACACTAGTTTTCATAACGTGGTTGTCCCATTTCGTGTGCTCAGCCACTTTTATATTGCGTCACACTGTTTGTTTGTATCATTTTATTGTTTTATTTTTAAAATAAATACTGTGTTAAATAAGTGTTAGATAGAGTCTCGTCATTATTTTTACATCCCAAACGAATAAAAATCTCAAAAGGTTCCCGGTTTATAGGTCTTAAATGACTTGGGCCGAAAATAAAATTATATTAAAAAGTCCAAAAACTGGACATAACATTCAAAAAAAAATTTTTGAATTTCAGAAAAAATTTTTTTTTTGTTTTTTGCAACTTCTATATAAGTTAAAGTTATGCAGATACATAATATTGTAATTTTGAGTATTTAGAAATCAAATGCACGACGTGAAAATATTAAATAATAAATTAATTTCAACTTTTTTTTATTTTTTGGACATAATCTTGCATCCTTAAAATAAGTCATCCTTAACGCATGATAGAATTCGTTAATTGTCCTTTATTTACTTCATTTAAAGTTGTTGATGCCACTTGTCGTCTTATTAACATGGGAATAATTTGTAATTTGAGATTGAGAACTATGATTGTGCAGAAATTCGTAAGTAAATAAATATTCGAAAGAAGGAAAAAAATTGATATTCTCATGAAATCATTTCTAATTTTTATAGAAAATTAATATCTGTTTGAGTCATTTGAGGTTAAAAACTGTAATTGAAGTGAAGAAACGGACAAAATATATCATGCGTTAAGAAAATAAAAAATTGTATCATGCGTTAAGCCTGACTTTTAGATTATGTCTAAAAAATGAATAAAAGTTGAAATTAATTTATTATTTAATATTTTCACGTCGTGCATTTGATTTCTAAATACTCGAAATTACAATACTATGTATCTGCATAACTTTAACTTGTATAGAAGTTGCAAAAAACAAAAAAAATTTTTTTTTGAAATTAAAAAATTCATATTTTTGAAAAAAAAAAAAAAAACCCCTATCCAAAAATTTCAGGATCTTTTAAGATCATAACAAGGTATGTTACAAAAAAAATTGAGCCAAAATTTTAATGGTGGTCTTCATTTTTGACGATTTTCAAAAATTCAAAATTTGACAAATTTGGTTTTTTTCAAAATTTTTTTCCAAAATATTTTTTTTTCAATAGTCACAAGTGTCCCCTTTTAAACAAACGAAAGACAATTCCTGTATCTGTAATAGCATTCGAGATATTGCAAAAACAAAATTGAAAAACTGGAAAAATCGCGAAATTTTGAATTTGCATATCTTTTGAAAAAAATTTTTTTATTTTTTTTCCTTTGGCAGAACTTCGTTTTATGATAAAAGAAAACTTCTGACCAAAATTCATCCAAATCGAAAGGGGTCGATTCCAACTATTGGTCGATTTGACATGGAATGACCCACCTGTAATGTAAGTTAATGATTAAAGTAACTGATAGAATTAATTGATGTTCTATTCATACGCAACCTCTTTATTTTTGAATAGAAAAGGGAAAGTTTGTGATATGTGTAGGCAAGTATTGACTGTATTCGTTACGTAAGTAAGGTCGTTGACTCCTATGATACGGCCCTGATACTTATTATGTAGTCCTGATAAAGGTGAATTTACATTGTGAACATGTTGTTTACTTTTGAGGTATAATTTT
>NC_058161.1:20243744-20250648 GCF_020080835.1 Cotesia glomerata | reverse complement strand
AAAAGTAAGACAAAGAATAAAACAGAAAATAAGACAAAAATCTGGAAATCGGTTGACCGCGCAGGCCAACCCTAGAATTTCCGCTAAGTTTGGATTTCAAGCGCCTTAGAATTAGTTTTTTGGTTAATATTTAAGCTTTTTAAGCTTAAAGCACCGTTTTTCATATATTGAGCTCTTTGAGCTCAAAATATATTTATTAAACTATAACTTTTGAATGCGTCGTTCGATTTTCATTTTTTAAAAAGTATTCGACGCAGTTTTTAAAGCACAAAAAGAAAATCTATAGGTTCATATTGATTGGCTGAGGAATCTCAGATATTTTTTAAAAATACCGAAAAATAATTTTGTGAATTTTTAAACAACTAAAACTTTTGAATGCGTTGTTCTATTTTAATTTTCGAAAATGCATTCGAAGCAGTTTTTCAAGCACAAAAAATGTATGTATAACACAAATTATTCATAGTATAAATTTATATTATAATATTCATAGCTCAAAGAGCTCAATATATGAAAAACGGTGTTTTAAGCTTAAAAAGCTCAAATATTAACCAAAAAACTCATTCTAAGGCACTTGAAATCCAAATTTAGCGGAAAATTCTAGGGTTGGCCTGCGCGGTCAACCGATTTCCAGATTTTTTGTCTTATTTTCTGTTTTATTCTTTGTCTTACTTGTTGTCTTACTTTTTGTCTTATTTCATGTCTTATTTTTTGTATTATTTTTTGTCTTACTTTTTGTCTGCAAGCGCACCAAGTAATAAATTTATTTATATTTCATTTTACAGCTAATTTCAGAGTTCTTCAACATAAACACACGTGTTTTTGCTGCCAAACTTATTTTGTTTTGACATTTAATTTCTAGGCTATGACATGAATTATGCGTGTGAATTTGCTCGCTATTGTTTTATTGCTAGGCATTGTCGTGTGAATTTCGCTCTTTTTTTATTTTTAATTGTTTTGCCCCAACTTCCAGGCCCTGACCATCATGTATGTATAGTTTCTGCTTGTTTATAGTTATTTCAATTCTGTTTATGAAAAATAATATCCGAGCAAAAAACAGTTTCACTGTAAAAAAATCGCGCCAAGTCCACGTTCATAAGACTATTAAGAAAAAAAAATTTTATTTCTTTACAAAAAGATATAAAATTAAAAATTAAAAAATCCAAGATACCGATATGGTTGCATGTGATTTTTGGAAATTAAAAAAAAATTTTTTTGTAAATTTAAAAATTAAAAGAAACAATAAAGAAAAAAATTTTGGAACGTACTTGGTGTACGTCATTGTGTATTTCAAGTTTTTTAAATTTTGCAACCGCGCACACTAAATACGTTCCAAACTTTTTTTTTAATTTTTAAATTTGTAACAAAATTTTTTTTAATTTCCGAAAATCATAAACAATCATATCGGTTACTTGGATTTTTAATTTTTTTATTTTATATATTTTTGTAAAGAAAAAAACAAATTTTTTTTTCTTAATAGTCTTATGAACGTGGACTTGGCGCGATTTTTTTACAGTGAAACTGTTTTTGTTCGGATTGTAAATACTATTTAACTTGTTGTATAACATTCATTAAATCGATTTCTGAGTAATTTTATAAATTGAAAATTCTTAAATAAATTTTACTTGTCTCATTTTTGATATTGAATATTGAATATTAATTGTGTTTTATGGATGATGTAATATTCACTACTCGATACGGTGTAAAATTTATTCTACGTTACACCGGTATTACTACCGATTTACACCGGTTTTAACACCAAGATTTTAACACCGCAAAAAGAGCACCGCTACACGGAAAGAAAATTGAAGGAGTTTTTACTATTTTACTATTGTAATTTTCACTAAATAAAATAGTAACGATTGGACTATACTTCTCATTTAAATAATTTTACGATCTACTAATACATAGAATTTACATCCAACAAATAAGACTAGCAAGAGTCTTAAAAAGTCGAACACTATAGAGCAAATTATACAATATGTGTTTGAGAACTTTACAATTCAACTATTGTAAAATTCACAGTTGGACACAAAGAAATATTAGGGAGGGAGGAGAGATAGAAGATTTGGACCTAGTGGTCCCTGTGCAGTAATCGAAACAACCGACATTTTTGCGTTATCTGGGAATCGGAGCAGAACTCTGTGGTGGCAGCCAGAGACTCTCCCTCTACGCTATCCGAGGTAAACTAAGATCCATACCATTTAACATTTACATAAACTCGGGGTCAAGCGCTGTCACGGCCATCACTCACACTAATTGAGAAACATTCCAGCCTCCAACTATTGTAAAATTTTGCTATAGTTCTATTGAAAGATACAGAGGCAGCACTGGTAAATTTTTCATCTCTTTACTTTTTTACCAATAGTAATATCGTAATTTTTCATGAATAAATAGTATTTTTCTTCTAAAAATATTTGACAATTAATAGTAATAAAAGTATAGTCCAGCTTTACAATAGTTGTATCGTAAATTTTCCTCAAAAATTTTTTCCCGTGTACACACCGGTGTTAATACAGGTGTTACATAGCAGGTGTTAAAATGAGTCCATTTTAACAATCAAGTTTTTTTACAGTGTACCTTTGGTAAGAGAGAAGGATTTTTCAGTCCCACCAGGTCACGCTCAGTCAAAAGATAATTACGAGAAACTTAAAAGTAATGGAGGTTTTTTGACAAAGGGATGTTGTTAATTAGTTATTCTTCTATATTATAAGATAAATTTTATTATAGTATCTAAAAAGCAGCCAGAGTTGCAACGAAATCTAGTTCAAAAAATCCCATGCCTGATTTACAAGGTCAGACTTCGACATTTATTATACACAAACATCCTGATTAATTACGAAATTAAATCAAACAAATCAATCTACAAGTCTCACAAAAGATTACGATATCATATATCGATTTTCTTTTTCAGGCTTCCGTTTTTAGTACACGTACAATTTGTTCCATTCACTCGAACAGGGAATCTTTACTGAGTTTTTTGCACTCAAAAGAATCAACATTGACATCCAGTGTCTGGTAAAACATGAATGAAAAACTCTATCCCGCATACAAAACTCCTGATTATCCATCTATAGATCCCAAGCAAAAAGCATCTAATGATTTTTCATTAATACGCCTTTTAAGTATAAATGTAGATGTTTTAACTGCCGCTGTTCCAGCGGCGGTTTCTCACAAAGCTTGAAAATTTCTCGAGCCTGTTTTGCTCCTTAAGAATCTAGAGCTTGCTTTCTACGGCTAATTCAAATAGTAATTCCGGTTTAAGAATCGAGTCGTTACTGTGATTGTAATTGTCTTGGTTCTCATCAAAATACCGTCGGTACAACAGTTTCGCAGTACGATTAAAAACTTCGGCCTAACTGCTATACAGAATTAACTTTTGCTGGAGGAAAAAGCTCTGGGACAAGGTCACCGCTTTTGTGAGTTACTGGAGGGTAATATGTGTGGATGATACACACGAGCCTCGACGGGTTTAAGTCGCGTTTATGTCCCCGTGGACATGTCACTCTTCTACGGCATTATACAATTCCGGAAATTCTCATTCTAGTTAGCTGTCATTACGGTTGTCATCCAGGCTTTTGTACTGGTAATTATTATTATAATTGTAATTATTACATGGAATTTCTCGGTTTTATAATTTTTGATTTTTTCTGGCTTTTTAAAAGGAATTAATTATTTATTTTGAAAATAATGGGAGTAGTTTCTTTTGATTGCCACATGAAATGGAACAAAACATATTTCAGAACTACCCTAGTAGAAATGATCAAGTTTTTACTCGATTAAATCTAAGTATCTGGCTAGCGAAATCATATCTAGTAACTGGCTAGTATAATATCCAGTAACTGTCTAGTTACTGGCCAGTTTTACTAGACATCAAATAAAACTTATCAAATAAAAATAATGGATAAAAGTTTGTTTACAATTTAAAAATAATAATAATAATAATATTAAGAAACAGTGTAAAATAATTTAAAAAAAATTAATTATTTCTATATAAAAATAATCTGTAATATATTTAAAAAATTGATAATAACCGAAATGTGGTTATGTGGCAATCAAAACAAATACTCCAGACTGTCTAAATAAAATTATTAAAAATTTTATCGAGGAGTTCTTTCAGATTTGCTAATACGTAAGTAAAAAACACTTAAAATAACCGTTATTTTTATTTTTTTATTTTATTAATGTTTTTAGTTTTATATTTAAGAATATAATATAATAAATTAATAACTTCCTTATTTTCATAGTTCTTACCACTTTTATAAATGAAACTTTTATACCAGTTGAATGTTAAATTCCATAAATAAATTTTTTAATTATTCCATTAATTAATTATTGCTACTTAAAGTAATTATTACTATTTATATTATTAATATTATTATTTTTTTTAATTGTAACAATTTCGTATCCATATTTAACTCTGAAAACTTAACCTCAAAATCTACAAGTGACATCATGTTTTATTTGATGTCTCATAAAACTGGCCAGTAACTAGACAGTTACTAGATATTATACTAACCAGTTCCTAGCTTAAGTCTCCCGTGTAAAAAAATTTCGCTTCATTCTGAACTAAAATCTTAATTTCATTTTGAAGTTCATGATATGACACAAGTATGAATTTCTTTCTAAAAATCAATCTAAATTGGAGAAAATGATATGTTTTAAAATATCAACTATTTGAAGTACTGAAATTATCTTGAGGTCCCAAATTAGGCTAAATTTATCGGTTACGTGCATTAATATCCCCGGACAAAATATCCCCGCAGCAAAATTCTTAAAAATATAAAAATTCATCAATAATAATTTGAAAATTAATCTCAACATTATTTTTTGGTGTGTTTGTGTGTTTGGTCAAAATTAAACCAACAAAAACGCGGAGTGGGGATATTTTGATCCGGAGATATTAACGCGTGTCACTAAATTTATCATTAACATTTAAAATCCTTTTTTTTATCGAGGTTTGTATAAATAAGCAATAATTTTTTATTTAATCACGATTTTGAGTCTAATTTTTGTTAATTTGAACTAAATCGCTAATCTAACATTTCTTTTAAAAATCTATTCTAAAACTTCAATTATAAAAAAAAATTATTCAAATTATCATAATTTCAATACGAATTTTCATACTACACGCTACATAATTTTTTAATCACATTTCTTATAAATTTAAAATGATTTAATCAAAAAGTAATCAAATAATGAAAAAATAATTTTGTTACAAACAGTTGCATTAATTACACATGATTTTAAAGTTAAGTTAAACTTACTTTAAGTTCAAACTATTAATTGAATTGTCAATACATATTTGTGTGGTGAATTATCTATGAATAAACTTTAAGAAACTTAAATTAAAATCACACAGCACCTTATTTCTTATCTTATTTCTTCAAAGCGATGTGCTAAAGTCATATTTTCCTGTGTACATTTTAAATCTAAAAATAATCTTACAAAGCTATGTAATAAATATGTGGCCAGATATTGTTAGTATATAAAAAAATTAATATGATTATGAATTGAAAATGAATTTATTAGAGTGATTGTAAGTTTCTGCACTATCGTTTTAATAACGATAGTGCGTTCCCGTGTAAAAAAAAACGTCTTACAATATTCTTCAAAATTGTCGTTTGTTTAAGATCTTAAAAGCGTGACACAAGAAACCAAGACAATTTTAAGACTCTTTTAAGACGCCAAAAAAATTGCGAGGAGCAGATTTTTTGAAATTTTTGGTTCTCGAATTTTTGTGAAAATACGACTTTCTAACCGCAATATTTTTGAGGTAAGATGTTTTTAAAGTGAATTTAAAATTGTTAAAAACTATCTACCGACAATTTTAAAGACTTTTAAGACGTTCAGTTTTAATGTTCAGGAGCTCTGTCGCTGTTAACTCTACTTAAAATAGTCTCAAAATTTTTTAAGACTAATTTAAGATCATTTTAAGACAATTTAAAGACGCAGCTTAATAATTTTGCGTCTTTAAAATAGTCTTAAAAAAAATCTTAAAATAGTATTAAAAAAAATCTTAAAATGTCTTAAAAAATTATCAAAAATTTCCAGGCTTTTTAAGATGATATCACAATGACAGCTCCGGAAAAGTATTATGGAGCGCGTCTTTAAATTGTCTTAAAACAATCACTTAAAGTGGTCTTAAAAAAATCTGCCAAAAATAAATTTAGACACTATATTTTTAGATGCGCTAACAGCGACAGAGGCTTGGGTATTAAAAACGGAACGTCTTAAAAAAGTCTTAAAACTGCCGGATGATAATTTTTTAACAATTTTAAATTCAATTTAAAAACATCTTGCTCAAAAATATTGCGGTTAGAGAAAGGTCGTAAAATCGTCCTGAAAATGTATAAGAATTAATTTTTACAACAAATTCGAGAGAGAAGCAAAATTTCAAAAATCTGCTCTCGGATTTTATTTTTTGGCGTCTTAAAAGAGTCTTAAAATAGTCTTGGTTTGTGTCACGTTTAAGATCTTAAACGAACGACAATTTTAAGACAATTTTTTACACAGTTGTCATAGAGGTAAGTTGATTTTTAGAAATAAATTTTTCAAAATTTTTTTGCCGTTCTTGTTTCTACATATGAACTTTTCTTAAATTTAGATTGATTTTAGAAATAAGCCACATATTTGTGTCATAATATGAACTTCAAAATGAAATTAAGATTTAAGTTCAGAATGAAGCTTGAAAATTTTTGCACGGGCTAATTAAACTAGCCAGTTACTGACAGATACTTGATTACATTTCTACTAGGGTAATGAAAAAACTCAAGTACTTTACCTTCCTCTTTTACAAATTAAGTAGTTGGATAAACACATCATTACTGAAAATCATTTATCATGCTCTATTTAAAAGTGTTATAAACTATGGAATTATAGCCTGGGAGGTGCATATGATAACACA
>NC_058161.1:20238600-20243644 GCF_020080835.1 Cotesia glomerata | reverse complement strand
AGTCGAAATTTAGAGCCCAAATAGAGCCTCCCAAGGTAGGGACTCCGGTCGGCAGCCTCTGGGCTCTAAGTCGGATCATTGCTCATGTTAAATTAAGTCCAACTTTGGACCCCAAAAGTGGTGCAAATTTTCCGTTTTACCACTTTAGTGTCTACAGTCGGACTAATTACGATGCATAGAACTCTACTTAGAGCAGAGTCCGACTAAGATTACATAACATGCAAAATTTATTCTACGCACACCAGGCCCCTATGATCCACAATTTTGTTGTCCAACTATATAAAGTATTTTTGAATAAGTATTAGAAGAGAACGCTTTATGAGTTTTTGGTTCAAAAGTGCATTTTTGGACTCAGAAATTTACCAGACTCTTTTGGGTGGTCTAAGCTTAAGCTTACTCGCCTACCTAGCCAGAAGAAATAAAATTAATGCGCCCTAACAAAGGAATTCCGGGCTTGACCCTACAGACGCGAAGCCGATGCTTAACCGATTACACTACTACGAACGATAGCACGTAGTTTAATTTTGTTTGAATATGAAATATTGACTGTATTGAAATATAGGTGACAAGTTAGAAATGTTGTCAATCATCGATACTACTATATTAGCAAAGCTACGTACTATAATTAATTAAATTCAAAAAGAATTTTTTTAACTTCCCGCTAAGAAAATTGAAAGAATTTTTCGAAAATCGGAAGTTAAAGAAATATTTCGTAAAATTGAAATAATTATTTTAAATTAATTTTTACAAAATCTAAATGTACCTTTTCGGCTTTTTAAAATGTTTAAAAGAATTTTCAAAAATTTTAAACATTTTTAAAAAAGCTGCTATGCATTAAATAAGATTTTAAAATATTTTCTTAAATTTTAAAAGGAAGCTTTAAAGAATTTTTAAAAATTTTAAAATAACTTTAAAGAATTTTCAAAAATTTTCCGTAATTATATAGAAGTGGGACTCAGGTTTTTCAAATTATGAGATCACTATGAAAAGTTGTTTTCAACCAAATGATTTTTTTTTTTCTTAAATTTCATCGAAAATGGGAATAATTTAAAAAAAAAAATGAAATTAATATTTTTAGGAAATTTTTTTTAATTGTTTTAGTTTTTAATGCGTAACAAGATGCAAGTTCAAATTCAACGAAAATTTTAGTGTTTGACCATCAAATTATTGATCAAAAGTCAAAATTTTTTATTTTTTACTTTTCAAATGCAGTTACCTCAACTTAAGGGATGATTTTGAGCTAAAGTTAAATTTTTATCATAAATCACCGCGGAGATAAACAATTTGAAGAAAAAAAAAAATTCCGAAAAACGTAATTAATTTTTCGATTTTTTTATCCTCAAAAACATGCGAGCCCCACTTCTATATAATTACTAAATTTTCAACATTTTTAAAAAGCTTTATAAAGAATTTTTACAAAATATTTAAAAATTTTCTAAAATCTCTTTACTTTCAAGGTATAACGCGTTGTAGGTTTGCATACAACTATCGCAGCAGGATCATGAGTGTTGTATAATATTCATTAGTAATTTGTTTATGGACTGGATCGCCTATACTAAAAAATACAAAAATTATTAATATTATTAAAAATTAATAATATTAATTTCGAGAAAATAAATTTTTTTCAATGACAAATTTTCATATGTAATTTCTAAAAATTTTATGTACGTCTCTGGAAGAAATATAAGTAATGAATTTATTCGCTGATATACCTCTGAGAGCTGTCAGTTTTGAGAAAATACCGAATTTTCATTAATTAACGAAGGTACAAATCTTAATAAATAAATAAATTACGATTGATTTAGATTCTCCTTTACGACACAACTTAAAAAAATTCTCGGCCATATGTTGTCTAAATAAAAAAAAAAATTATTTAACAAGTTCACTGATAAATAAATAAATGGTAAAATAATGATTTCAATTCTGTATCGGACTTCGAGGGTTTAAAATCGGACCTCTCGAAGTCTAGAGAGGACCTCGAGGCTCAAATCGGACCTCTCGATTTAAAAGTCCGGACCTGTGGATTAATGTCGGTGCTATTCGGATTACTGGGCTCCTAAATGGGTTCTATTCCGGACTAGGAAGCTCTATTTCGGCTTTTAAATTTCGACTCGGGTATTTAACTAAGTTAAAACCAAAGTGTATAATATCGTAAAAACTAGTTTTTAAGTTTTTAGTTTGCAGCTTATTATAACACACAAAAAATGTATTTTTTCATATGCAAATAAACTTCTTTAAAAAAAAAAAAAACAGACACTTCAAGACGCACGGAGATCACCAAAGATTAAGCAGCATTGAGCAGGGTTAATAGTTGGATGGGTGACCGCTGGTGTTATAACTATAAAAATTATATCTAGATATTTTTTTTGCATTTTAATTGGTTACACAGAAGTACGTAAGGACCATATTAAATATTCTATCCATAAAATTAACCCAATAATTAATTAGATGTAATAAATATATAATTAAATATTGTTATATATTTAATTATATATAATTAGATATGATTATATTTGGCCATTTTTCATATATAATCATATATAACCAATTGCTATATAAATATATATAATTATATATAAATATTTTTATCAATTTTAACCTTTAAAATACTCAACACATGTCACGAAGTTCCTGCAAACAACGGCTATTGAGTTGTAAGTATAAATTATTTTTACGTTTATCCTCATAAAATCAAGAATTATTCTTTCTTATTTATAACGAAAATGTTGTTGGGAATGGTGAAAAACGAATTCGGTGAAGTTAGATTTTATTACAATTGGGAAATTTTTTTGTGTTTACTTATAAGAGCTCTAACTTCGACATGGATAGATGTCTGTGTTGTAGATGATGTGGAGAAAGTATTAGCTTCGGAGCAGTCTGAACAACCATTCTTGTCGGATCATGACTTGATATCTGTGACTTACAACTATAAAGTCGAACGGCAGAAACTCAAGAGTTTTACATGTCGCAGTTGGCAGAGCATAGATAATGATCTGCTGAGGCAGCAATTTGACACTGTGGATATTGGGGATATGATGTTGCAGCAAACTGTTGAGGACATGAATTCGTGGTTTCATCAGCGGCTTTGTCGCATTATTGACTCTGTTACGCCGGAGAAAGTGGTGCATCCGAGTCATCCACCAGCGCCTTGGTTTACTAGTCAGATTAAGGATTTGTAAGCTCGTCGTGATAAACTGTATCGTATCTTCAGAAGAACGGGTTATGCCTACAAGGAGTATGTTATTGTACGGCGTCTAGTAAAGCAGCGGTTAAGTGAAGCTAAGAAAGCTTATTTTGATGGTCAGTTGAGTTGTGCTCATAGTGCGCAGGCGATGTGGAATGATTTGCGGAAGCTTGGTTTAATTAAGCGAAATAGAGTGCAATCAATGATTAAGGTTGATTTGGATGATCTAAATGATTACTTTATACAGTCCTCTAATTTTTCTAATGTTTATGTTGATGTCTCTGATATTGCGGCCTTTAGTATAAGTAATAATGTATATTTTGATTTTTTGAGCATTGATGATGAAATTGTTAAAAAGGCGATAATGCGACTGACTTCCAACCTGTGTAGGTCCTGATACTATTTCAATTAAAGCATACAAATGTACTTTATCATTTGTAAGCTATTTATAACCTTGCTATTTAATAACTCGTTTGCCTCAGGAGTTTTCCCTGGTGAGTGGAAGTTGTCTCGTATTGTCCCTATACCTAAGAAGACTAATGCGGAGGTTTGTGCTGATTATCGGCCGATATCATTGACATGTAATTTATCTAAGGCACAAAGGTGTGCACATGATCAGATTGTAAAGTTTAATACCTCATAATTATATTGATGAGTATCAAAATGCATTTAGAGAGGGCTTGAATACGCAGACCGCTGCAATTAAACTCAGCGATGATATTCGCTCTGCGATTAATGAGTCAAAAGTTATTGCTGCCGTTTTCTTTGATCTGAGTAAGGCTTTTGATTCTGTTAATCATAAGAGGTTATTGTGTAAGCTTTTATACCAAATGAATTTCCTTGAAAATGCTATCATGTGGATGAAGTCTTACTTGGAGCAGAGAAGGCAGCAGGTATTTGTTGATGGGCGTGCGTCATCGTGGAAGGATGTTTTGAATGGAGTGCCGCAAAGGCAGTGTACTTGGTCCTTTAAGTTATTTTCGCTATAGATCTCAGATCTTTCCATGCGGTTAAATTGTCAATATTTATTTTTTATGCTGATGATTTGGCGATGATATTTATCTTGTTGTCCGGACCAAGTGAATGATCATTGCGGCACTTAACGATGAAACAGTTGCACTTGGGGAATGGTGCAAGATCAATTATTTGAGATTAAACGCGTCTAAAACAAAGGCTGTTACTTTTGGCAGTAGAATTAAAGTTAACTGTAATATCTGTGAAGCGCAGATGTCATTCTGGTAGATGGCTGTCTCGTGCCTTATGATAAGTCTGTTAAGTATCTAGGTGTGCTGATTGGATAATGTTCTTTCATGGGAAAGTCAGGACTGTGAGCGTGTGTAATCGAGCAATGCGAGTTTTGGCGCAGTTGAATATCAATAATGAGATCTTCAACGAAAGATTACGTATAAAGCTTGTTAATACGTTAACATTTCCTATCTTTTGATTATTGCTGTGCAAAGTATACAAATATACCTAACAGTTTACAGATGCGGTTACAAAGGTAAATAAACTCGTGTGTTAGGTATATTTTTAAGATCCCAAGGTTTGAGCATGTTACGCCGTATTATAAGAGACTGGGTTGGCTCAAGCTGAAGGAAAGGAGGAATTATTTTATAGCGTGCCTTTTCTATAAGGAAATTGTAATGCATTACACTCAGCAATTTGGTGGCAGGCTTGAATTTCTTCCGATTGCGCTACGTAGAGGAGATGTGAGAGATGATTATTTGTGTTTACCGAGATCTACTTGTAGTATGTATGATAATTCCTTTCTTGTTCTTGGCATACGCATCTGGAATATGTTGCCGGTGGAGATTGTTAGGGCCGAAAATTACGAAATGTTTCGTAGTTTGTGCCGTGATT
>NC_058161.1:20233224-20238500 GCF_020080835.1 Cotesia glomerata | reverse complement strand
TGGGGGTAGAATTTAATCGAAATTTCTATTCCTTAACAAGCTCAAAATCGCCAAAAAAGCATTTCCTGGCCATGTTTCAAAGTGCCATTAGCTATAGATTGAAATTACGAATTTTTCTCTAATTTGATCAGCCCACGCACGGGCACGCCAGGGGGTGGAATGTCACGGGAATTGCTCTTTTAAAAAATTTCTAAATGTAATTTGAAACATTCTGACCAATGCTTTTGAACTATTAAAAGCCATAATTGAAAAATATGAATTTTTTCGTGAACACCTAACCCCTTGTGGGTGGAATTCCTCGTGAAATCCGTTCTTAATGACCTCTACTTGGCAAAGGAATATTCCTGCCAAAGTTCAAGTCTCTAGATCTTATAGTTCCCAGAGATGTCGTGATGAGTGACTATCTCATATCTATAGAAAGTCTCCCTATATATATATATATATATATATATATATATGTTATATATATATATAGATTATCCACCCGGGTAAAAAAGATTATATATAATTATACATAATTATATATGAAAAATGGCCCTATATAATTATATAGAATTAGATATAATTATATAGAATTATTTATAATTATTTCTACAATTAGAATTGATAATTCTGGTACATCAGACTGGAAAGAAATTTCTAGTGGTGTTCCGCAGGGCAATGTCCTTGGACCACTACTTTATTCCATTTATGTTACAGATTAGGGTGTATTACTTAAGCGCTGTAAGCACTTGTTTTATGCTGATGATTTAGTTGTCTATTTAACATGTAAACCTTGTGATATAGAGAGCTCTGTAAGAATTCTGAATGAGGAAATTGCTATAATTCTGAAGTGGTGTATTATAAACGGTCTTAAACTAAATCCTAACAAAACAAAGGCGGTGATTTTTGGATCAGCACAAAAATTGGCTGATGTTCAATGTGAAGTGATTCCAAATATAGTTGTAAATGATACTATAGTTGACTATTGTAAATCAGTAAAGTATCTAGGAGTCATACTTCAAGACACTCTAACTTGGTCCTTACAAACTACTGAGGTTTGCAAAAGTAGCATGAGAGTACTTGCACAGTTAAAGATGAATGAAGATGTTTTTTCATTGCCTATTAGGAAAAGATTGGTCACTACTCTAATTTATCCTATTTTTGATTATTGCGCGGCTATTTATACTGATATTACAGGTCAACAACAGACTAGACTTGTAACGTCCACGTTTTCAAAAATATAATTATCTAATTAGTCCCCGGCTCGAAATTTGCTCGCCGGAGTCCAGGGTCATAAACGGGGATCACATTATCAATAACAAAATATAAACAAAACACTTCATTTTAAATAAATAAAAAAAAAAAGGAAACCTCTTTATTGGCCTGATCATATTAATAAACGATATAAACAATATAAGCAAATTAAACAATATAAACAATACATTAGAACACTCTTTTCACACAGATTGGCGGTTCAAAATCATTAACGCGGTTCAAAATCAAGAAACAATATAAGCAATATACACTAATACGATAGAAACTTTCTATCCAAACATACACGACGGTATTCGCGGTTCAAACTCAAAAAAAAAGAAAAAAATCGCGTTCTCCAGTTCGCGGCGCTAGTGGGTCAATTTCCCACTCGGGATTCCCCCGGAGAAACGAGAGGATAGTCTCCAACTCCCTTCTCCCGCGGTGCTGCCAGCCAGGTCCCCGAAGTCGAGGTATCTAGCCGACTTCCTTAACCTCCTAATCGCCGTCCCCAAGGATCGAGAGGATAGTCTCCAACTCGATCCCACCTACACGACTATGATCACCTACCGTACCTCAGCTGAAGGCTTCGGCACGGGGAGAAGCACTTTCATCCGGTCGGTTCACGATACTTACCTGGGCCTTTGTCAGACTCCAGGTAGAGTATCATCCTCTCGAATTACTTGGTGAAGAGTATTCAACCGAGTAATTCTCCCGAGAAAGAACTGCTTGCTTTGTCGAGCCAAATTTTGGCGTTTATCATTTTTCCCCTAACTCTCTTGTAACGAACCGGAAGGGTCGTTTTAGACACCTGTCCGGTGTCCTCGAACTAGCATTCAATAGTATATTACATACCTAGGCCAGTAAAATAAGAAAAGTCTCAGATCACATGTAATTGTTGGCCGAGGTTGACAAACATGTGATCTGAGGCTTTCTTATTTACTGGCCAAGGTGTGTATACTAATTTTCTGCTCGACGTAGCTGGAATGTGGTAACTTTGTTTAGCGCAGCGGCCAGAACGTTGCCACTTTCCGGCCGGAGGGCAGAAATAGTATATTACACACCTGTGGCAAGAAAATGAGAAATGTCTCAGAACACATATATGTTGCCCGAGGCGAAGCCGAGGTCGACATATATGTGATCTGAGATATTTATTATTTTCCTGCCATAGGTTTGTATACTATTTTTCTGTCCGACAGAGGCGGAAAGCGGTAATTTCGTTTAGCGCAGCGGGCCGAAAGTTGCCACTTTCCGCCTGGAGGGCAGAAAAAATAATTATTTATTATTTTAATCGTAATTTCCTTCATTTTCTATCCATTCGTCTCGCCAAATTCTAAGTTTTTATTTTCGAAACTCAATTCTTTATTATTTTAATCGTAATTTCCTTCATTTTCTATCCATTCGTTTCGTCAAATTCACAATTCTTTATTATTTTAATCGCAATTTCTTTCATTATATATCCATTCGTTGATTTTCCATACTAAATCTTGTTCGGAACTTAGAACAATTTGCCCAGTCTTTTAATTTCTTTTACAATTAATTCGCTCGGCTTCTCGTAATAATTTCTCACACGCTTAATTTCTTTAATTTAGGTCATACCTTTCGGTAACAATAATATAAAATTATTGAATCTCAAATAAATACAAATAATTAAATAATAATCGCCGCACTAATAACAATAATTATTTCTATTAATTTTTAAGTAATTAATAAAAAATAAACTAAAATACTCAAATACAAAAAGTAAAAATCTGGGTCATAGACTTCAGAGAAAATTAAATGCTTCAGGTACGATACATTTTTAAAATATCAAAGTATGAACATGTTACTCAATATTTATACTGAGCTTCGTTGGCTGACACTTAGTTCTAGGCATAAATTTTTCTTATCGTGTCTTATTTATAAAGCATTTTATCTTAATCAAAAGCCCTCTAATTAGGCGAGACTTAGAAATTCTTGAGCCTCGCCTACGCCGAGGGAGAGAGATATTCCGTCAAAGACTTCATCTTTGAGTTACCGGTTTATCATTCAGCGAAGTATGAAAAAATCAGCCTTCTTGATATCTGCGGTTAAAATCTGGAATCAATTACCAGCTGATTGTACGACGTTACCAACGTTTATGGAGTTTCCTCGAACTGCTTGTTATGAATATTTCTTTTTACAATCTGATAGATCATAATATGTATTCATTGTGTATTAGAATTTAGTGATGATTGAGTGATTGAGTGACTGGAGTGTTTGCAACACACACTACATTATATATACTACTTTATATATATACTTTATATATACTACTTAACACACTACTTTATATATTATATTAAGATTTTTGTCTGTATCAATTTTGAATTTAAAGAGTTTCGACTTCATGGCCAATTAAATAAATAAATAAATAAAATAAAAAGAAATTGCGACATGCGCGAGGGATCGAACCGGGGACCTGACACTTAAAAAGGCTAACTTGCCTTTACCTGTTTACCTACGAGACTTACTTGCAAAGCAGAGTTTGAAATAACTACAAGTAATGCAAATCGTATACATAATCAATTTTTATAAGTTAAGTTAATTAATACAGTTCCTATTATTTCATCCACAAAAAATACTATCTATATAAATAAAAATAAAATGCCGCATGTATGTCCACGCATCACTTGAGAACGGCTGGACCGATTGGGCTAATTTTTTTTTTTTGTCTTCAGAATTTTCAGGAGAAGGTTTGTATGCAAAAAAATTTTCAAAAAATCCTCCCCCAAAGAGAATTGCGGGGGCGTTAACAATGAATAATTCCCGTTTTTAAACTATGGATCCTATAGACCCCAAATTTGGTAGGAATCTTCTGTGGGGGACAAATAAATAATCTATGGACGAATTCTGCGATAGCTCACTCCACAGGGGTTGCGGGGCAGATTATTAACAATGAAAATTTTTAATTTTAAAACTTTATATGCTACAGATGGCGAATTTAGTTGGACTCTTCCTGTAATGGTGCGGAAATGTTTAAAGAGCGGATTTTACAGCAACCCACCCCCAATAAAGATTGCGGGGGTGGGTGTTAAAACTCTTAAAATTTCTATCTCCAAACTGTAACTTTCCTACAGACTCTAGAATTTGGTAGGAATCTTCGTGTATAATTTTAAGTTCAGCTTCAGAATTAGATTTTGTCAAATTCTAACCCCAAAAAGAGGATTGCGGGGACGTCAGCAATGAAAAACGTTCATTTCCAAACAATAGTTTCTATAGACTCGAAGTTTTGTAAGAATATTTTATTTATAATGTAAGAATCATCTCGAATAGGATCTTATGAAATTCCTCCCCTCACATAAGAGTGCAGGGGTATTAAGTGTCAAAAATTCATATTCTTCAAATATCAGTTCTTACAGATATAAAATTTGATAAAATCTCAAGAGAAACAGGAAATTTTGGAAGTTCAGGGAAGAAGGTTTTAAACGGTGAAAAACATAAATAATAAACAACAGAAAATACTAAAAATGACAATTTGGTTTTTCAATACACAATGTTCTGAGCTGAGTAATGAGGTCTGATTTCTTTGGGTCCGTTCCCTAGCTGTGAAGTGAGGTCAGATCTTTTTGGTCTGTTTTGTTTTCGAGAAATAAAAAAAGTGTCAGTTAGTTGTTAAAAGAAATAAATTAATTTCAAGCCAATTAATAAAATCTATCATCAGTTTGTCAGTGCGCAAAGGAAATTTTTATTGTTATTGTTTCAAAATACCAAGGAGAAGACGACCTGACTTGGGTTGTCGAAGTTAATCAAATGTGGGGAATCAAATCGGAGTTTCCGTGTTTCGTGCATGGGAAATTATACGTCGCGTGTTCGTGAGTCAGAAAACCACCATCTTATATATTTACGCACCGCAAGAAAAGATAAAAAATGTATTCCATCAGAAAGCTTTAAATTAATTAAGTTTATAAATACGTTGCATTTAATGTAAATAAAAATTTTGTATTAAGTTTTGACTATACTTTTCAAAAATATATGTAGATGATACGAAGTTCACCGGGTCGTCTAGTTGATTAATAAATTAT